>NC_056551.1:27984036-28179036 GCF_910596095.1 Thunnus maccoyii | reverse complement strand
AAGTGTAAACGGAAACACAGTTACAGTCGGTCCACCACTTTGAACCAGACTGAATGATGTATTGTGATACAGTTTTGTTCACACATTCATGTTCCCCTCAGGATGAAGGCTGTTTTGTTCGCTCTGAGTCATGCCACACTACAGTTGTCGAGTGTATTAGTGGTGGACGGGAGTGGGAGTACTGGAGCCTGGTGGAGGTGACATGGTGCAGGTTTAACCATCTGCAGCGAGGAGATGGTGGTGGACTTCCGGAGGATCGGGCCCCATCTGCAACCGGTCTCCACTGAGGGGGTTGATGTGGAGATGGTCAGGACCTGAGGCTGCAGCTGGACGATAGACTGGACTGGTCAACAAACACGGACACTCTTTAGGAGGCTGGAGTCTCCTTCAACATGTTTCGGTTGCAGCCAGCGTTCTCCTGCTCTGCTGGGGGAAGCAGCGTTAAGAAGAGGGATGCTTATGCAGTTGGACAGGCTGGTGAGGAGAGCTGGCTCTGTGGTTGGCATGGAGCTGGATTCCCTTGTGTCAGCGGCAGAGAGAAGGACCTTAAATAAACTGTTATCCACTCTCTGCACAGCACATTCTCCAGGCAGAGGAGCATGATCAGACTGCTGGCTCAGTCCTGCTCAACAGACAGACGGAGGAAGTCTTTTGTCCCCCAGGCCAAACAGCTGTTCAACCAGACGCTGCCTCTCCATTACCACCCGTGAACAGCTCTCTGTAGTAGTTCTGGTGGCTCGACTATCACTTCACTGCTGTGGTTTTATTCTATTATTCTTGTATGTATTGGTGCTTTGTATGTGGTATAAGCTACTGGATGCCTAAATTTCCCTCGGGATCAATGAAGTTTCTATCTATCTATCTATCTATCTATCTATCTATCTATCTATCTATCTATCTAATTGTAATAATTTTGGTGGTCTATAATATTTTGATTTATGACTAAATACCTACAAAACTAAAGACATTCCCATCAGCCTCAGCTGTACTGCTAATTCGCTAATGTTAGCCTACTAACATGCTAAACCAACATGTTGAACATTATAACTGCTAAACATCAACATGCTAACATGATCACTGTGAGCATGTTATTAGAAGAAGTATTGTTTAAATAACGGTGCGTATTTTCAGACCGTGTCTCCTGGAAGACATATTTTTGTACTCGGTTGTTCAGGTGAAAAGTGACAGAAACAGTTGTGTCAAGAATTAAAAATGAGGAACCAAAACACCCCCAAGTTGCTGTCAATCAAACACTGACACCCACACACCCCCTCTTCCTTTTAATAATAAAAAACTTTTAACAATATATTAAAAAAAAAATAAAAAAAGGAATGACTAAATGTGACTGCAGTTGAACTATGACCTATTTGCTTGTGAACAGATTTGCTTCTTTTTTGTTGGAAGATATTTGAAAATATTAATAAAGATATTGCCATGGGGGGCGAAAAAAAGAAGTGAGCAGACCAAAACTTGTAATACAAATTTGGAGATGTAATAAATGGCCTCTTACTTTTCCATTACAGAAATCATAGATGGATTATTGTGGGAGATATTAGATTATATTTCCTCTTTTTGAGCTGAATTCAGAGCAAATGATCCTTTTGCAGATAAAACCCAGAGACACACCACGTCCCTCGGGGTATGACTCGAATGATGGGGACAAGGAGAGAGGATGTAAAACAACACTGAGAATCCGATTTAGGCACGGCTGTTATCGGAGCCTCCTCAGGGGGATGGAGGCGGTAGGCGGGAGGTGGGACGTGGACCAGCTGCCTCCCTCCTCCTCACAGGAAAGACACCTTGTACCTAAACAACGCGAGAGCCTCCCTGTAAGGATATCCTCAGCCGAAAGATCTCGACTTCCTGTGAACCCCCCTCCTCACGCTGTGCCTCCTCTTTCATCTGCGTCACCCTCCCTCATGCTTCTTCTTCCTCCCCTCCACCTACATCTCCATCCCTTCCTCTTCCTCTAAGCCTCCCCCTCCCCTCGGTCGCCTCCCCGGCTGTTTATCAGCTCGCCCAGCCAGGCCAACGCCCAGCCGGTCCTCAACAGTTATTGCTGTGGTTACACTCCTCCCTCCAGAGAATCAACAAAACACAGCAAAGAGCTTAGCCTTCCCTCCTTCTTTCATCTATTTCTAATCCTCGATGTCGTCCAATCATGTCAAGCAACACAAAAAAACTGACATCAGATCAGAGAGAGAGGATCTTTCTGCCGCCTGTCCTCAGCTGAACCAGATCTGTGCAGCCTGGGGAACAGGTTTCATCAGTGTTCAATACAGATAGACTGTAAATCCTCCTGTCCTGTTAACATGACAGGAGGATTTACTTATACTAGAGGTAGATACTGAAAAAATACTCAGTTACAAGAGATTTCAGAATCCTACTTAAAGAAATACTTTGACTTTTTGGGGAATATGCTTTCTTACCAAGAGATAGAAGAGAAGATTGATATACGCTAAAATTCACTGGATTAAAATCAAAAAGCACCAAAACAATACTGGGTTAATGTTATCCAAACTAAAGCTTGTTATAATCTACTTTACTCTTTTTAAACTTACATGTCACAATTTTTTATTGATTGTTAATAACATGTATCTTTTAAATGTCATATGCACAAACAAGACATTTAGCTAAAGCTTGTTGTCTGTAACACTGTGTCAAAATATCAGATTGCTAAAGTTAATGTTGAGTTGCTGCTATATTGACCCAAACTGAGTAAAATGATTTTTAGTGTGTACCACTCTCTTGTTTGTATGGAAAAACCAACAAACCTGTTAGCTTAACTTAGCTTAGCTTAGGACAAAGACTGGAAACAGGTAGAAACAGCTAGCCTAGCTCTGTCCAACAGTAACAAAATCCATCTACCAGCAACTCTACAGCTCACTAACCAAAAACAGAAGTGTAAAAACATCATTGACCCCAATGTGAAACCACAGCTTGACGTTTTCACACTTCTTCTTTATGGATTTAACAAACAAGATAAAATGTGTTAAGTTGTGAGTTTTACAGGTGCTGGTAGGTGGAAGGCTTGCTGTTTCCAGTCTTTATGCTAAGCTAAGCTAACCTGCAACTGGTATCAATTTTCAACTCTCAGGCAAGAAAGTGAAGTTAAGTTACAAGTGCTGAAATATTATCAGGGTATTATATACTGTGAGTAGTTTAATAGCATCATATTTTAGAGGCTCATCACTAAAGCTATAGGCTGATGTATCACTTCCAGAGCTGCAGTGATTACTCAATTAATCAATTAGTTGCCAACTATTAAATTAATAGCCAATTCTTTTGATCATCAATCAGTTGTTTTGAGCCATTTTTTGAGAAAAACTGTCCGAATTCTCTGATTCCAGCTCCTTAAATGTTATTATATTTTCTGGTTTCTAGTAAACTGAATATTTGTGGTTGTGGACAAAACAAGACATTTGAGGACGTCATCGTGGGCTTTGGGTTACAGTAATCAGCATTTTTCACCATTTTCTGATATTTTATGGACCAAACAGCTAATTCATAAATCAAGACATTAACCCACAGATCGATTCGATAATGAAAATAATCGTTAGTTACAGCCCTAATTACAAGTAGCCCACTGAAGTATTATCAGCAAATGTACTATAACTTTTGTATAAGTTAGCAGTTTTATATACTGTTGGGTAGTTCATTTAGCCCCAAAATTAAAAATCTGTGGTGGACTGTTTATTCCACCTGACATTTTGTTCTCAGGATCATTTCATTCAGTAAAGTTATTATTCCGTCCCTCCGAGTTTTTGCAGAGTTTTTTGTGATTATTGCAGCCAAAAATGCTTGATTTTGTAGCAGCTTTCCTAAAAAAATTTGGTAAAATTTGCAATGTTTTATGTGCTATTTTCACTGTAAAATTGATGGAATTGGGTAAAATTGCAAACAAAAGGAAATAATTCAATTTTTAAAAAACTACTACCAATGAAGAGCCAATCTCTTCCTTGGAAGTTCTAAAAAAAAGAAAATACTGTACTTGAGTTCCAATTATAATCCTTTATTAAATAAACTCTCACCTCAACATTAGAACCAAATAAAATCAGTCAATAATAACATTAAAATAAATGCATTAACATAAAAATATAGTTTCATTTCCAAAGTGCCCATCTTTTATGTTGGAGGTAGATTATGTCCATTTTTGCTGTCTGACCATCATCAGCTTGTATTCCTCTGACTTAATGAATCAAACCTCATTTGGGAATCATTTTGCTCGTCTATGGCATCATTTTTGTTGGCAGGTGAGATTTGTCCATCTTCCACCTGAATACACTTCAGTCCTTGCTGAATGCTGCGTTGACACAAGTTACCACCACGCCAAACGCCACGACTGGTCCAAATCACAAGCTGTCTGTTGATTTGGACATTTCATGTGGAAAGGTTGTGGTACTTTAGCAGAATTGTAAGCTCTTGCAAATATTTTGGAGATTTCTTGAATGTGAGTTAATTATTGTGATCACAAAATAGCAGTTTTCTGGAGGGACTGCATAAAGAGGGAGAAGAAGTTTGTTAACTGTCAGTTGCTACTGATGCTAATCACTAGCAGCACAGCGGGAGTTGCTATGGAGATATGAACTGGCCACTAGCAGACCAGAAAAGAACTGACCAATGAGAGGAGAAAACCAAAACACCAGACTGTGATTGGTGTATTGACCTGTTGGCTGTCCAGTGAATTGGTGCGTCAAAGACGGAGACAAAGCAGGAAATAGATATAACATTAGTTAAATGTTAGTATTAGAAAATGAATGTGTTAATTAAGGGAAACCCCTTAAAATCTACTTAATTTGATAATTAAGGGAGTTTTATGGAGTTTAGCCTTTTAAGATCCCTTTAATAAATCCATAAATTGATAATAGGGATTTTGTTTTAAGGGTATTTTGATTTAAGGGGTTTGGGTTTTGTCTTTTCAAATTAATGGACAAATTAAGAGATCTCTGGCTACCATGCTAAACCCCTTTATCTTACTTCAAGTGGTTTGGTATGTTTTTGAGGAGTAAATTAAGGAGTAATTAATGGTATCTTAAGGGAGTCTTATTTCATAGTGTATCTGTAGCATAACTGTGAGTAAACATGTCTCTGTTGCCAAGGAGCTTCAATAAAACCAAATGTTAGCGACACAACTAACAAGCTACGTTAGCTTCCTCCATTTTGGACTTTCAAGGTCAGCGCTGTCAAGACGGCTTGTTATTGGTCAGAATATTAGTTGTAGGTTTTGTATGTAAGATTTTTTAATCTTAATAGAGAGTCCGATAGATGTAGCATCCTCCCTCTGCACAAAAATGTATTTAAAAGTTTATCTGAAGCTAATATGAAGCTTCAGCGTCCAAATGAGTCAAATCAAGTAGATATCTTTCAACGTTACAGTCTTTTTAGTACCAAAGTTCCTCTTTTTGTTACTATACTTCCACTACTATCCATTGATATGACTAACTCAGACTGCTGAAGCCTCATAGAAGCTTCACAGAGACTTTTAAATGACTGTGTGGACACACTGTGGATTTTGGCCTCCATCACTCCCATTGAAAGCACATTTGAAGGATCTTTTAATATCCAGTATGAGCAGGAGGAATGATTACAGCGAGGAAAACCTCTTTCACTGCTCATATGGACACCTGACTGAAAATTGTAAGCTTACTACCTTGAGTGCTTGAATGAATGTACTCAGTTACTTTCATGGGTCAGAGTCTCTGAGGATCTGCCTGACAGTGATCCATCCATCTGACCGGCAGCAGTCTGAGTGCACTCCGTGTCCGATAGTCTTATCACTAAGAGCTTTTAACTGCCAGCCAGCCATCAATGGAGCTGAGCTCAGTGTGTCGCCCATTAGTCCAACCACACACATCATACATCATACAGGAGGTTTTCATCTGCAATTTCACAGTAACACAGTGTATTATGGGACAATTTTGACTAGAAATTGCATCAAGACTTGTTGATGTGAGGGATTATTTCCATTAATAATTTATCTGTTGATTGTTTTTTTACCATTAACTGATTGTTCGTGCAGTCTAAAATGCAATGAGAGGTCAAGGTGGCACCTTCAGATGTCTTATTTTGTCCAACCAGCCGTCCAAAATTCAAAAATATTCAGTTTTTACAATGATATAAAAAAGACAAAAGAAGCAAATCCTCACATTGGAGAGACTGCATGCAATTATTTGTTGCATTCTTGCAATTAATCAGCTGTCAAAATCAACTATTAGCTGTAGTTGATATAATGAATCACTTAGATATTCAAACAGAAGGTATTTACAACTAAAAATGAGCCGTCACAGTTATCATAAAAGAGGAGGAAGGATAAACTTCAGACCAAATGATATGTAGGAAGCATAGAAATCATAATATATTATATTACTGTTAATAGAAGTACTTCTGTACAGTACAGTGTATTCCAGGAATGCAGTATAGATTATCGGTGAATGGATTAGAGTTTAAACGATAAGTCCATTAAACGACAATTTTGGCAATTGATTAATCGTTTGAGTCACTTTTCAAACAAAAATGCCAAAAATTTACTCCTTCCAGCTTCTTACAACTCATCATTTGATGCTTTTCTCTCATAAACTGAATATTTGTAGGTTATTAGACGGTTTGTCGGACAAAAAATGCAACTTAAAGCACTCTGAGAAATTATGATGGACATTTTCTTTACTGTTTCTGGTCTATGTGTAGACTTAATCAAGAAAATAACAGCAGATTAATTGAGAAAGCCCTGAAAATGCCAAATATTTGCTGTTTCCAGCTTCTCCGATGTGAAGATCTGCTGCTTTTCTCTGTTTTATATCATTATAAACTGAATATCTTTGGCTTTTGGACTGTTGGTGGGACAAAACAGGAGGCTTAAAGGCACCATGCTCGACTCTGGGAAATTATAATGTGCATTTTTTTGTTATTTATTGACATTTTAAAGACAAAATGACCGATATATTAATCGAGCAAGTAATTTGATGATGAAAATAACAGTTATTTGCTGAATGTAGAGGAGCATCTGTTAACAGATCTGTATGATTATCATTATAACACTGTTCATCATCATCATCATCATAATAATAATAAGACAACGGGAGCCTCTGAGGATCTGAAGGCCTGTAATAAACACAAACACACAATAAAAACAGTGTAATTATCATTTGATCACACAGATATTAAAGAACAGATCTGAAAAGATGCTTCGACGTTAAACAGCATCGCAGGCGTTGGTGTGATCATGTGGCCTTCACTATCTGAGGCTCATTACGCGGATGAAAGGGGAGGGTGAGGAGACAAGTGCGTCTGCAGCAACACGATAAAAAACACACACAGCCTGCATATTCCGGCTTAAACGCGGCAAAAACACGGGATCTGATCGGAATATTATTCACACTAATGCAGGGAAAAGAAGATGTTCCTACCTCCAAACAGCGCGGAATAAATCAGTGTGGTGGGAGATCAGGGTGAACGCATCCAGGAGACCGACGGTGACGCTCCTGCCTGTAAACCAGGAGGAGGAGGAGGAGGAGGAAGGGTGGAGGGAGGGAGGAGGAGGAGGAAGAGGAGGAGGGAGGGGAGGAGAAGGAGGGGGAAGGGGGAGGAGGAAGAAGGGTGGAAGGGAGGAAGAGGAATATGTGGGTTAGCTGGGGGCTGCTGTGACCCCAGCGGGAGGAGGAGGAGGAGGAGGAGGAAGAGGAGGAGGAAGATGGCACACCGTTTTAACATTTAATAGCTGGACTGGATCTGTTTGCATTGTTTCTACTCATCATTCTTATTGTAAATATCTGAAAGTGCGTCTTTACTAGAGATCCATAATGACATTTTTATTGATCATTATGAATTTTTTGTATATTCAGAATTACATCATAGATATCTGGAATTAAACTTATGACCAGGAACAATAAGATTTTATCTGAAATGTGAGTTTTTCCCGGTAAAAAAAAAAGAAATTGTCGAAAAAAAAATTGAAAATCCAATACACATGAAGGACGAAAGTGACGTCATTTATAGGAAGAATGTGGAGATTTGAAATCTTCTTTTTGAATAAGAAGAATTAAATTACAGATTTCTGCAACTAGATACTTACCACTTACACTTTTTAAGTATTTTTTTTTAGATATCTTACATTTATTTTTGACTTGTACAATCAGAGTTGTAGAGATCTTGAAATACAGTTTCTACCAGTAAGAATATTATTTTGAATATCTTTAATTACCATTCTGATACAGTTTGCTGATATCTGAAGTGTAATTACAGACATTAAATGTTAAAAGTGTTTTGCCACAGGAGGAAGCTGTTTTTTCCTGTTGCTGTCTGATGAGCGGGAACAATCAGCGCTGTGTTATGATATTACATCATTTCTGCCTCCCAAAACAAAAAAACACGTTCAGATTTCCTCCTGCAGCCACAGCAACATGCACCAAAACAACCAAAACACGCAGTCAGGGCGTCATTACGCAACTTTAATAACACTAAACATCTGATTTTAGTTTATTTATAGCAGGAAATTAATGAACATTAATCAATATTGTTATTTTAATGAATGTGCCGTTAGCCCAACAGCTAATTATTGTATTTTTATATTATATTATATGAGATATCATTGTATTCTCCTCCATTTCTATTAAATAGCCTTGTTTTATTACTGTAATGTGTGCATATTATCCACATATCTTATATATAACACAATATAATTTAATATGTTATTATGTATATTTATTCATACCTGTCCTGTACTTATATTTCACACATGGTTTCATTTTTTAGCAGTAAATTTGCACAATTAACTTAAATAGTTTAAGATACTGTAATGTATATATTGTATACAGTTTTTGGGAAATATGTTATCTCTCTAATGATTTTCATTTCTTATATTATGTTCATTTATTTCATTCAAATACTTTTTATTTGCTCTGTTTTAACATGTGAATGAAAGTTTTATTGATCTGATCTTTTATTGTCTTATTTTATTTTATTTTATTTTATAGTTCAGTTACGCTGAAAACAAAGGAGGATAAAAACTGATCACTGATTACATCACATTGATTTAAATAACAAATCAACATCACATAATTGATATTTGCATTAAATTGATTTAAATGTGAATATGAATGAAGAAATAAAACTATAATTCTGTATTTGGCCTAAAGGAGAAATGAAAGAAAATCCTTTTGGCCACAAGATGTCAGAATAAAGCACAGATTGTTTTAGTCATTGATCATCAGCTGTCAACTGATTTTATTGAGATATTTGGAATAAATTAATTATTTAATATAAATGATGGTGCAAGTCCTGAATCGGTGATGATAAAAGGTGAAATCTTAAGTTGTCACACCAGACAGACTGACAGATAAAACATTCTGTTTGTATAAACTACCAGAGGCCAGCATAACAAGAGAAACTGTTTAATAAAGTGGGGTTATGAAAATGTTATTCTATAGTACACGATGTACACATTAATAAATTAGTTACACATTAATAAAACATTTTGATCATCCAAAACCTTTAACTACATGTTGACTTAGAAATTTGTTATACAGTTAACTTCATTTATAGTTTTATAAAATTACAAGAGCAGAATATGATGCCAGAGGAAGGAAGTACATGTACGCGTAACAAAAGATATAAAAATGAAAATTTAAAAAATTACGAGTAAAATTTTAAGAAAGAGAGAGATGAAAGGGCAGAAATAAAACAGAGCAGATAAAAAAATAAAAAATTAAGTTGCATCTGTCAAGTAGTTTTATAATTTTTCTTCGCTTTTGTTCAAAGAATAAATATATTTAAATAAGTTTAACAGTCCTTTAACATATGTGACGTCACTGACGTGTCAAAGTTGAGCACAGAGAGTTTGAAGACGCAAGATGGTTCACTCTGTCTGAAGATATCCTGCCTAAACTGGTTTACTGTGAAGCTCCTGAACCAGTGCGGCTTTATGTAGCTGCTGTAACAGACGAGTTCATGTGGAGAAAATTACACACAAATCATAAGAACCGTTAATTAAAGCTCTAAATGACGTCGAGATGAGTTGTTTTTACGATCTGTTCGCCTAGCTTGTTTTTACACATGCTAATACCAGTGCTCAGCACCTTTAGCACAAACTAATTCACAACTCCATCATAATTAATTTACTATTCAGCTTTAAACATTTTCTTGAGGTAACATTGTCAGCTCTGCATAATATCTATATTGTATTTTCTCCGTGTTTACACCTCAAAATCCAAACAGGAGAAGTTTTACTGTCTAATGTGTAATAATTAGCCACCCATGAAGCTAGGGAAACTAATGACACATGTATCTAAAATATAACATATACCTCCATAGTGTTATGTACAATTATAATGTGTTTGATATGGAAATGATATTTCTTTTGGAGACGCGGTTAAATGAGACGACAGAGCGCATGCGTACAGTAAAGTCCGTGCAGTGATTCATCTTGAACAGTAGACGATCTTTGGTTGAGAGAAATGGCGTCGGATAATGGACTTGCCTCTCTGGTAGGACCCTAAAAACAAACAAATGTGTTCACATTTATTGTCTTTTAAGCTTTTACTCGTGAACTGGCTCCTCAAAAAGTCTGTGACGAGTCTGAGAAATTAATAAAATAAAAATTAAACGGTTTAACGAGGTAGGACAGTTAGCTGACTCGGCTAATGTTAGCTAGCAGAGAGGAAAACACGTGTAGAAACAGTCCAGCAGATAAACACTGAAGGTTCACTGTCACGTTATATTATATGAACTAAACCCGTATAATCAGATGTGTGAAGGTGTCTCATGTCTTATCAGGTCAACAGGACTGTTTCTATATGTTTAATTTGTGATTTTAGATCTTGTATGTGTCTCTTAATGTAAAAACATACATGTGGTGGTGGAGAGTAACTAAGTACAATTACTCAAGTACTGTATTTAAGTACAGTTTTGAGGTACTTGTACTTTACTTGAGTATTTCCATGTGATGCTACTTTCTACATTTCAGAGGGAAATATTGTACTTTCTACTCCACTACATTTATTTGACAGCTTTAGTTACTTTTTAGATGAAGATTTGACACAATGGATAATATAACAAGCTTTTAAAATACAACACATTGTTAAAGATGAAACCAGTGGTTTAATAATAAAAATAATTTAATGATGTCATATATAATAATATATCAGTCAGAGGGACCAAACCACTACTTTTACTGCAATACTTTAACTACATCAAGCTCATAATACTTATGTACTTTTACTGCAATACTTTAACTACATCAAGCTCATAATACTTATGTACTTTTACTGCAATACTTTAACTACATCAAGCTCATAATACTTATGTACTTTTACTGCAATACTTTAACTACATCAAGCTCATAATACTTATGTACTTTTACTGCAATACTTTAACTACATCAAGCTCATAATACTTATGTACTTTTACTGCAATACTTTAACTACATCAAGCTCATAATACTTATGTACTTTTACTGCAATACTTTAACTACATCAAGCTCATAATACTTATGTACTTTTACTGCAATACTTTAACTACATCAAGCTCATAATACTTATGTACTTTTACTGCAATATTTTAACTACATCAAGCTCATTATACTGATGTACTGCGTGTGTGTTTTCTGGACTATATTTTCATGCTTTCTTTCATCTGTCAGGTTTTTCTATATTGTTGATGTTAAAGTGTGTGTCGGTGTGTTTTGGGTTCTCAGGGACCGGAGGGAGCAGCAGCAGCTGCTCATGCGCTCTCTCTTCCAGCAGACGCTTATGGAAATGATGTAAGTGGACATTTAAACACCTCCACTCTTGTGTCAGTCATCACACGCCGTCATGTTTTCATCATCGTTTTTGCAAAATAGCATTTTTAAGTTTTAAAGCATATATGCTAAATGTGTTGGTTCAGTTTTTCAGATGTGATGATTTAAAGTTGTTCCTGAGTGTTTTTGGACTGTTGGTCAGACAAAATAAGACGCCACATTTGACTGAGGGGCATTTTTCACTATTTTCTGACATTTTATAGACAAAATGATTAATTGAGAAAATATTAGCAGATACATTTGACAACTAAAATATTAGTTTGTTGCAGCTCTTCTTGCAGCTAGCAGGCAAAATGAAAGAAAATAATAATTATAATACATATAAAAATACTTTAAGAGTATTAATTACTTCATGAAGCTCGTTGACAGGTTTGTTCTCTCGTCATTTTGGCTTCTGTTGCTTAAAGAAGACACGCAGTTAGTTCTAAATCCATACTAATAATATATAATAATATATATTATCTATAAACTATAAGCTGCAGCTACGTTTCACTACAGACTAATCTGTTGATTATTTTCTCCATTAATCGATCAGTTGTTTGGTCCATAAAATGTTGATCAGTGCTTACAGAACAGAACCTGAAGCTCTGTGTTTGTTAACCTTTGACCTTTTCCTGTGTGTTTGTTCTTTCAGCCGCGGCTGGAGATGATGTGGGCGATGAAGGCCTACAACCACGCCGAAGTTTACTTCAATGTAAGAACTATCAGCTCAGCTTTTTATTTATAGTTATTCACATTTAAACGTGAAGAGGACGATGATACTGCATCCGATGGTCTGGACCGCACGTGGTCACATTCATTCAGCAGTGTAAACGCAATGCATCCTGGGACGCGTTGAAGGACCGCCTACTCCTGCAGACTAGACACACGACGCTCCGTCCAAAGCTGCTCAACTTGTAACAGGATAAAGAAACGTTTTTAATCCACCTCCTGATTTTAGAATAGAAATTAAACCAAAACCAGAAACTAACGTCTGCTGGATAGTTTCTTCTGTCCTGTCAAGTTGATGATAATGAATATTCTGCTAATATTCCAGCGGGAACATGAATCACAAGATCTCAAGAAACCAGTGAGGTGAAAAACATCAGTGAGCTGCTGCCTGATATTATAAATGTATATTTACAGGCACATCCAGTAGCTGTGTTGTCCTGTGATGTTTACTATCACATCGAGTCGTCAGCGGTCAGTCAGTCAGTCAGTCAGTCAGGATAATAACCGCCCCCCGTCGTGGAGAAGGAGCGCTCTGCTTTCCCAGCAGCCCTGAACATCTCATCCACTCTCCTCTCGTCTGCTGCTCCGTATGTCCGAGCAGGAGAACGTTACTCAACCAGCCCGTCACGCGTCTCTGTTCCAGCCGTGCAAACTGTTGGCTCGTTGGTTTGTTTACAACTCAGAGCCGACTGTAAACAAACTGCAGTAAAAACCCGACTGAGATGCAGATTCTGAAAGCGCTGTGAACACAGAACGCTACTAAAACCTGAATAATACCAACACATCCCACATGTCTTCATCTGGAAATACTACATTCACAATAAGGTTGTTTATATGACCCGAATCAAATCCAGAATATTTTCATTATTAGGAATAAAAGCAGAATATCAGTCACATGTAGACAAAGTCACTGACAGATAAAAACAGTCTAATTTATTTCCTTGTTGCCATAAATTTTGAAGGAAATTCTCTTTGAATACGTCAAGATTCAGCAAAAGAAAAATCTCTTTTCTCACCTTTCATAAAGAACTTTGTCACATTTTCTCTCCAAACTTTACGAGACTGCAGAATCTGTTCACTTTAATCTGTCCTTCTTTTTAGTATGTTTTCATTTATCTTTTTAAAAATTATTATTTATTTACTGCTTTCACTCAACTGTTATTGAGCTGTTTCCTATAAATCTGCACGTTTACACCATCATTGTGGTTGTAAATGATCATGTTGTTAATAAAGTTCCTGCAGAATAAATGTATTTATATTAATTTAAGTTAAAGTTGCAACGATTCATCAACAGAAAATTAATCAAAATACTCGATTAATAGTTTGATGTTTTTTATTGATGTTTATATACGACATTGAGCTCCACCAGATGTCAGTAAACAACTGTTTGTTATGTAAATATTTAGTGAAGTGATGTCGTCCTGAGCAGAGAATGAAGTCAAACTCTTCGTGTTCTTTGTTTTTGACAGCCGGTCCAGCAGCACGTGCACGTTAGTGCATGTGAGTCCGTTTCCAACATGGCGGCCGGGTCACAAACTTTATCATGTTACAGATAAACAGTTCAATAAAATATGTTTCTGAAAACATTTGAGGCAGAAACAGAATCTTGATCCATATTCAATAGTCTGACAGTTTGATCTGAGTTTCGTGATGCTGTCGGTTCAGACGCTGCTTTCTTTTGTTCTATAAAACTAGAAAATAATGAAAATCTTCTTTAAAGGTTTTGTTTTGTCCAAAATCCAAAGATATTCAGTTAATATGATGAAAACACAAAGAAAAGCATCAAACTCTCAAGTTTTTGAAGACAAATTTTTGGCATTTTTGCTTGAAAAAATATACAACACGATCAATAAATGATCACAATAGTTGCAGAAGAATTTCCTGTAATCGACTCGTTGCAGCTCTAATCTGAACCCACGTTAATGCAGGCGACGCTGTGGTGAACATATTAATATGTTTTAAACTGATTCACCTCCTTCTGTCTTCAGCTCATTTCATCTGTCGACCCGAAGTTCCTGAAACTGACGAAGCTGGACGATAAAATCTACTCGTCCTTCAGAGAAACCTTCAAAGATCTCGACATAAAGCTGCTGAAATCAGACGACCTGAAGTCCGACGAAGCCAAAGAGGTGACGAGACGTCGTATTTATTACTCTACTTCATCTGTCTGACAGCTTTACTTACTGTTACTGCTCTTAAGTACATTGTGCTGCTAATATTTAAGTGTTTCCAGGACTTTTACCTGTAATGGAGTATTTTTTTAGTTACATACAGTCTGTTTGTGTGCAGACGTGGCGTCCGTTCTGTAACCAGTTTGAGGGACTCATCGAAGATTTCAACTACGGGACTCTGCTGCGTCTGGACTGTGAGAAGGATTACACCGAGGAGAACACTATATTTGGTGAGTTTTTATTACACAACAAGAAAATGAAGATGATCAGAAAAAGTGAAGAAAATATGATAAATCGTTTGTTCTTGTTTTCAGCCACCAGAGCTCAGTTCTTTGCCATCGAGATCGCCCGAAACAGAGAAGGCTTCAACGACGCCGTGTACACGTCCAAATCTGCAAAGAGTTAACCTTAAAAAATAAAACATCCGGCCCCTGCGAGCATCACCTGAAGAGTCCCGCCAGGAAAAACCAACATGAACTGTCCGTCTCTCCTGAGGGTGCACCTTATCTTATTAATTTAAAAATATCATCCATGTTTGTTTTCGGTCAGCAGACACCCAGCAGTCTGAGCGCTGTTTGGACTCTTCAACTTCCCACTTCTACATTTTGTATTTACTGTAAAGTTTTATTGTGCCAATCATAGGTGGTTGTTTATTTTCTATGAATGCTGAAGTTTAATTTGTTTGCCTGTAACTGAGGAAATTAAAAAAATAAATAAAAGTCAGCTGCGTTTTACCACCAACTGTCAGTTTTAGATCAACAAGTTGATCAAACCTCGATTTATTGAGTTTTTTAAAATGCTCAAAGCTGTCGATGAATCATGTTTGTTATTGGCTGTTAAAGAAAGTCAGATTTACAAAACCAGATTTACAGACATACAAAACCTACAACTAATATTCTGACTGATACTGAACGTTTGAGGCCAATACCAATATCAATATATAAGAGTTTAAACCATAATAAGAGTCTAAAGCCGTGCTAGCAGCTCTGTTTTGTGTAAATGCTAACGTCAGCATGCTAAGCAGGTATTAGCTTGGCTTAGTTTAGCGTGTTAGCATGTTAACATTTGCTTTCAAGTTCAACTTTGACACACAAATTTGTGCCGTTGACCAATAACAAGCCATCTTGACAGTGCTGACCTTCAAAGTCCAAAATGGAGGAAGCTAACGTAGCTTATTAGTTGTGTCGCTAACATCCAGTTTTATTGAAGCTCCTTGGCAACAGACATGTTTACTCACAGTTATGCTACAGATACACTATGAAACAAGACTCCCTTAAGATACCATTAATTACTCCTTAATTTACTCCTCAAAAACATACCAAACCACTTGAAGTAAGATAAAGGGGTTTAGCATGGTAGCCAGAGATCTCTTAATTTGTCCATTAATTTGAAAAGACAAAACCCAAACCCCTTAAATAAAAATACCCTTAAAACAAAATCCCTATTATCAATTTACGGATTTATTAAGGGGTTCTTAAAAGGCTAAACTCCATTAAAAAAGCCTTAATTATCAAATTAAGTAGATTTTAAGGGGTTTTAATTAACACATTCATTTTCTAATACTAACATTTAACTAATGTTATATCTATGACGCACCAATTCACTGGACAGCCAACAGGTCAATACACCAATCACAGCCTGGGGTTTTAGTTTTCTTCTCTCATTGGTCAGTTCTTCTCTGGTCTGCTAGTGGCCAGTTCGTATCTCCATAGCAACTCCCGCTGTTCAGCGTGCTGCTAGTGATTAGCATCAGTGGCAACTGACAGTTAGCAAGCATTTTTTGCACCTGACTGTTGTTTTACGCATGGATGTATAAAGAGAACTGGATAAGTGTTGGAGGCGGGGCTCCGTTCATTCTAATGAAAGCTGCTCAGTGGCGCATGAAGCCAAAAAAAATCGATTTCCCGGTAAGAAATTACCCGGATCTTCCGCATTGTGCGGCCCATAGAGCATGCGCACTAGTGACTTTCGCTGGCCGAGTCGGCTACTTCCGGTTTAGCCCTCCGGCTAACTTGAATGGGGATAAATAATTCAATCATGCGGCTCTTCTAGGCTTTTGAAATGTGAACGGATTTAATTCTGATAGTGAGACAAGTCATTTCGCGGGGGTTGTGACGCTCAGAAAAAATTATCCGCTGATTTACAGACGTCTCTTTCACAATGTAAGTCTATGGGAAAAAGTCTTTTTGGGCCAGTGTGCATCACGTGACGTTGTAATGACACAGTTTGGCCGCTATATCCAACTGGCTTCAAAGCCTGGCGCTCTTCCTGTATCCAGTTCTCTTTATACATCCATGGTTTTAAGACACTTGAAAAAGGGGCAGGGAGGTCGAACGTGCCTCAGTGTATGGAAAGCCAAGAGGGTCATAAACACGACATAAACATCACGTGTTATTAAGTGTAATCACCTTGTGAGTCTCAGATTAAAAACATCTGGGTTGGACAGAATAGGACGTAGAAGCAACGATGTAAAAATCAATGAGGTTTATTTGCAGTCACAATGCTTACACTATATGTAGCAGACATCCAAACAACTCAAACAGCTATTCACTCTATGGACCCAACACATTCACATCAGGGACACAAACCAAAAAATTAGGAACTCAATAAACATCCATGAGTGCTGACATGGTTAGAGATGAGCTAGTTGTCACAAACAGTTAGCAGCAACATCGTAGAGAGTAACACAAGTTGCTAATATACTCCATTCCTGCTTCTCTTTACACTGTTCTGACTTCTACCAAGGTTTGATGCGATATTTCTTCAGATATTTAAAACTAAACTGGATTCCTTCAAGGGAGCTCTTGATGACGAGATGCCTCAATCAGTGGGAACTAGTTTTCCCCCTCTATTATTATTATTATTATTATCATCATTATTTTATCCTAAAGGTGGCACAGACCTTGAGCTCCATCACGTGTTCGAGCCGTCGCAGCACCATGAGACGCCACATACACACCAGGCAACAGAGAGCCACTTCACACACACACACACACACACACACGCACACACACGCACACACACACAGACAACAACACACAATCACACACCAAAAGGACTCCGCTGCAGGACCTAAAAAGGGAGGCAGTCCCAAAAAAAAACCCTGGCCCGAGGACTCCCGGAGTGTAAACAAAATGGTGGAAACTGCACCCAGCCTACCAGAGGGGAAAATGTAGCTGTTACCATGTTGCTTACACGTCAGTCATCGCAGGGGAACAAAGCGAGCGTGTGCACAGACGACCCCCCCCAACCCCCCCGCCGCCCCGCCGCCGACCAGGACGAATGTGTCGCGTTTGCTTCGAGGAGAAAGGCGGAGCCCGGCAGACCGGACGCGACGTTTTAAAAAGGGACATTCACACATTTTATTTTACATCAGCCTTTTTTTTATTTTTATAAAGTCTTATTGTCATAGCCGAGTCCGTTCTGATTCTGTTTACAGATTCGGGGAAACGTATCTGAACGAGCAGCACTCGTCTCTGGAAGCTTCACCGATAAACGTCACACAAATCACTTCAAAATACAACAATCGACAAAAACTACAATGACAACTTTTAATCATATTTTAAGCAAAAATGCCAAATATTTTGATGGTTCCAGCATCATAAATGTGAGAATTTGCTTTTGGACTTTTATTAGACAAAACAAAACATTTGAAGACGTCAGTTTGGACGTTTTTTTCTCTATTTCACGACATTTTAACGATTAACTGAGAAAATAATCATCCGATTAGTTGACGATGAATGAAAATAAGTGTTAGTTAAGTCCAGTGTGTTTGATAAGTTATAAATGTTTGTTATTACAGCAGCAGAGACGTGTTTGAAATGTTCAGGGCTAAAACTAAGAATTATTTTCATCATCTTTGGATTATTTTCTTGATTAATCAGTTAATTGTGTTTTGTTTTTTACAGATTTTCCTCTAATGTTTGCTTGGATTTGGATCATTTTAAGTGTTTCAGGCATTAAAAAAAAAAGATTCAAACAAAACTAATCAGTGTTTGGATGACGTTGGTTTATATAAGAGAAACTAAAAGAGCAAATATTTATTTTGGCTTCAACAGTGACTGAAACAATGAAATTATTATTATATAGTTTTATTTTTCCTTTGTTTTCAGGGGTCAAAAATGGTTGAGAAACACTGTTTTAATCTATAAACGTTGACGTTTTCAAATATCTTGTTGTGTTTGATTAACAATCTGAAGATTTTCAGTTTACAGTGATAAATATATATTCTTGTTTGAAAAGTGACTGAAACTATTAACTTCTTATTTTGGCTTTATTTTGAAGAGTTTTATGCCAAAAAGTCTTGAAACACTGGTTAAATCTATGAAATGCTAGTTTTGTCTAAATAACAATGTAAAACCCAAAATATTCACTATACGCTGATATATGACTGAGAAAAGAAGAAAAACAAGCTAATCTGTGCTTATTTTTGCTTGAAAAGTGACTGAAACTATTAAATTATCATTATGGTATTAAATTCTAGTTGGTATATTTTATAGATTAAATCAGTGTTTCCCCAATAACAGTCCAACATCTATAAATATCTTATTTAGTGTGATTAACAGTCAAAACCCTCAAAATATTCAGGTTACAGTGATATATGTGAGAAAATCATCACATTTGAGAAGCTACAACGAGCAAATACTTTGGTTTTTTTTGCTTGAAAAGTGACTGAAATTATTAAATTATTATTAAAATAATTGACGATTGATCGACTCAGATGTAGTTTGAAGTGATTTAAGTGAAACTGAAGTTTATTTTTTAAAGCTTTTAAGTGCTGCTCGACCTGATAAGACGCTTTGACGGAGTCTCTCGTCTTCGGCAGAATCTTTTTAAAGTTTTTTTTTTTTTTACGAACGGACGCGTTCATGAGAACAAGTATCAGGTTGAAAAAAATGGTGTAATTTCCCTTTAACGCTCGTCGGACCTGCTGCCGCGAGGGACGTGGCTATTTACATCACTTCAACCAGAGACTGAGAAAAATGTACAACGAGGATGCTCTGACTCTCCCTTTCTGTTAGTGTGTGTACCTTCTTCTTCTTCTTCTTCTTCTTCTGTTCATCTCGACACCTCTGCCGCCTAAGTGCTCCTGTGGCCACCCTGCAGCTCCGTTTGACCCCCTCCCCCCCCCACCCTCACCCTCACCTCACCCTCCTCACCCGTACTCTCTCTCTCGTGTGGAAAGCTCGCTCCCCACGCAGACAGACAGTTGCACTAACTCACTACACTGTAAAAAGCTCAATCACACGGTTTTTTTATTTTTGTGGGTTTTTTTTTTTTCCTCAACTCATCTTTGTGTTTTTAAATTCGATCGTTATAAACATTGTTCAAAATGTTACGAAAAAAAATGTACACTTGGTTTTTTGTGTGTTTTTCTATACAAGGCAGGCAGAAGCGGATTACTACGTTTACCGGCGTTCGTCCCCTCCCCTCCCTCCTCCCCCTCCCCCCCCTTTTCCCTCACCTCCTGTTTTCATCCACAGCTCTTCCTCCCTCCCTCTCGCTCTCACCTCCTCACCCCTCCACGCTCAGGACGGCCAGACGAGAGGCTCGTCAGACCAAAGCAGACTGGCTTTAAAATAGATCTGTATATATTTATATATGCTTATATCAAAAAAGGAGGAGGAGGGGGGAGGAGGAGGAGGAGGGAGGAGGAGGGGGGAGCAGGTGCAACGTAGAAGTGACGCAGAGGTGTTTTTATTCGCTGAATTTAATCAACGACCCCGTAAGCTGCTGCACACGCAGCAGCGAGTCGTGTCGGGGTGAGGAGATGATCCCGAGGCATCCGGGCCCGGGGGGGGAGGTTGGGGAGGCTGATGCAGAGGGGGGGAGGCGGGCGGGGGGAGGAGGAGGGGGGGCTGTGGAGGGGTGAGGGAGGGGTGAACTCTGTCTGCGGCTGGATAAGACTCGGCTGTGTGGAATGTCAGCTCATCATGTCGTTGCTGTTGACCCCGTATGTTGAGTTCTTCATGCTGTCGTTGACTTCCCGCCTGAACACCGACAAGTTCTGAGTAAACCTGGAAACACACACACACAGACAAAAGTTCATCGTTTTGAGTCATTTTTTAAGAAAAAAGGTTAAAATTCTCTAGGGATGCACGATATCGGCTTTTTTGCCGATATTTCTGACAGATCAGCTGCTTCTTCCCACTTTAACCTTAATAACAAACCGGGGCCTCGGTGGTCCAGTTGGATCCACATGGAGAGCCCGGGCTAACGTTAGCTGAGAGGCTAGCGGAGCGTTAGCCACAGCATGACCGAAGGGAAGCACAGCCAGCTAGCCTCCCAGCTAACGTTAGCCCCGGTGGGAAGAAGCAGCGGGTCTGACGGGCAGCTGAGTGAAGTGCAGCCTGCGGAGGAAACACCGGGACCGTCAGGGTGAAACAGTCCATCAAGGGAAGCACAGTCAGGCGACATATCGGCCTCTCATAATCGGCAGAATTCGCCGATGCCAATATTTCATTTTAGAGCTTTTATCGTCCGATACCGATGACGTGCCGATAATATCAGCTAGGTTCAGGTTGTTAGGTTCAGGTCTGGTGAATCCCGACTACGATGAAGGACAATAAAACGTTGGTATCCAGATGTTTGCGACCTACCTGTCCCGATTCTTTGTTAGTAGATTTCGCTCGATTCCCTCCATCAAGTTCTCGAAACATAAGTGCATGGCTTGCTGCTTCTCTGGGGGCTGGCTGTTGACGATGCTGTTCCTCAGGTCAGCAAAATACTGCAAGACGAACACACACGTTAACACACACACACACACACAGATACACACAGATACACAGATGTTTCAGGCGTGACTCGTGTGTGTGTGTGTGTGATTTTACCTTCTCGTTGAGGAGGATGAGGCCTAACAAAGGTCGTGACATTGACCACTGGTTCCTACAGTCCTCGAAGATGATGATGTTCAAAACTGTCGACAGCATCTAAACAACAACAAACACAACATTTCATTTAAACTTGTTGTTTGGTTGAAAACGGAGAGAGAGGAAACGTTCATTCAGATTTCTGCCTGAACTTCACCTGCTGGTCAGTGATTTTAATTCACTTCTTCTGTTTGTGGCTCATTTTTCATCCCAGTAACAGTTACGGCTGCAACGAGCGACTGTCCTGTCAGTTAAAACCATAGACTGTATAAAAATATGGACGTAGTTACCGTGACGTCACCCGTTGGTTTCTGAGGAGCGGTTCTGAAGCTCAAAGTGAGCTTCAAAACGCTGCCTAACTCCCAGCCAATCAAAAATGGGCAAAGAGGCGGGGCCGAATGGCTGAAACAAGCCACCTAGCGGCTGGCGGACCTGTCACTCAAAGCAGTCATGTTCTTCATTATGCAGAACTTTACAGCTTAATAAAATTTAAACGGGTGAGTTATAAAAAAATTCACCCCCCGTACAGTTGTCATGAAAGAGGAAATTAGCTGCAGAGACCAAAACCGTTGTTTGTACCAGGCTGTAAACATGTTTATTTCTGCTGTAAAGTTGGGCTTTTTAACATGGAGGTCTATGGGGATTGACTCGCTGTTGGATCCTCAAGTGGTCGTTCAAGGAACTGCAGTTTACGGCCCCGGAGGTTGCTGCTTGGTTAAAACCCGTCCGGAGTGTCTTATTTCAAAAAACGGATCTCTGAGTTTTTTCCTTCAACTACAAAAATTGTTTTTGCTAATCTGACAGATGGAAACATGCTGACGCCAACAAATCAGCCTGTTTGGGACCCAATATGACAAAAATTAAACACAAAATATGTAATTTCAGCCACTAGGGGTCTCAATCAAAACAATAACAAAAGACGGAGTGTGATGACGGTGTGAAGTAGCAAGGGATCATGGGAGTTGTTGTCTTCGTTGTTAAATAACCAGCTTCACCGGGATAGGATTACTCCAGTGTTCATCATTCAGGATGTTTTTACCCGCAGAGGTCTCCTCCTCTCCAGAACAAACAGACCCGGAGATTACAGGTAAAAACACTGAATAAAGCTGTTATTAAGTCATTAAGATGTTTGGTGACCACCGGACTTCCTGGAGGGGCTGTTAGCCGAGCTGCTGCTAACGTTTGTCCAGTTTATTTCTCTGATAACTTAAGATCCAGACGTCCAATGACTAAAATCCTTCTTATGGCTAAAAGATATAGTTAAAAACCACCTAAATTTATCATGAAAATGTGGCTTAAAACTGAATAAAATTCAATTTATAACAGTTTGTGTGGAACAACCACAACGCCGATGTATTATCTTGTATGTGTGTAAGTTACTCTTTGGTAGACGCCATTGTAGCAGACAAACACAGCGCCGCCGTATGCATCTGGTGCGTGTTTACTCTTTGGTAGAGGAGGTATGACGCCATCGACAGGCGACCAAATGAAACGGTCCGTTACTTTGATTAAATTAAAGATTTCTCTGAGTTTGAAAACTGTTGGATATAACATAGGTCTAGTTGTTTTTAGACATTTTAATGTGGAATAATTACATATTATAGCTTTAAAACTGCAACTACTCTGAGAAAGAGGAGGATTTTTGACTCTTCTTCACCCCTGTGGAGGCTTTTGTCTTTGTCCTGCTTATACCCCCCCCCGTGACGTTCATCCCGTCTGAGCGTTAGATGTTAGGTGTAAATGTGTGAAGCTGATCATCATCATCATCTGACCTGTTGGATCATCTCTGGGTGCTGCTGCATGATGTGTAGGAAGCGATCGTCCGTCGCCATCGGAGTGGGACGCTTCTTCGTGGAGCGCGACAGCTGCTTGAACAGGTAGGTCACTATGTGGTCCAGACTGGAGCAGCAGCCTGTACACACCATCGTATCTGAAACACACACACACACACACACACACACACACACACACACACACACACACACACACACACACAGAGTCAACAACTGCAACCAGATGCACCACTAACTAATAAACATAAATAAAGTGTGAACGGTGAGAAGAGTTACCGAGCGCGGTGAGCCCTTCTGATATTGAAGACAGGATGTACATGACCACGTGAGGCTCCAGACTGGCGATGAAGTTCATGTGGTCTTGCGTCAGCACCTCCAGCAGAGAGTAGAACGACTGGCTGAGTTTAGGATAGTCCTGCAGGGACGAGAGGAGGGTCAGGGTTAGACTGTCGAAAGCTCCTACATGACAAGACTCTATCGTCAGCTTACATTTTGCATCTGCAGGCCGTCTCGTTTGAGAGGTTACAGTTACACACATGACGCTTTACACAGCTGTACATAACCCTAAACCCTGGATCCAGGTCTCAGTTAGCAGCACACTGATCTCAGATGGACTGATGTATAGAACAGTTTACGCCCAGCGACTCTAAATCGCCTGTTAGAGGGGAGAAGTTATTGATCTCTGTTAGCGAGCCTGAGTGTGCACACAAACCCAGAGTTGATTACATAGTTCATAGTTTAGTGATGATGATGATGATGATGGTGGAAAGTACAGAAAAAATACGCTAAACAGATTGTGCTGATGTAAGTCTTGATCGTGTTTGTGATGCTTTGAATTAAGGGTGGAATTGATTAGTTGATTGACAGACTGTTTTGATAATTAATAAGATAAAAAGCCTCATAATTCCCTTCAGACCTGCAGATTTACTGCTTTTCTGTTTCACTGTAAACTGAATATCTGACCTGATATTTGAGTTTACAGAAACTTTTCTTTACTTTCTGACAGTTTATAGACCAAACGATTAATCAAGTAATTAAGAGGACAATTAGCAGATTGATCAATAATGGAAATAATCATTATTTGCAGCTCTAGTCCAATAATCCCAGAGGTCTCAGGCCTCCTGAGAACCTAAAAACCTCTCAGCTGTAAATCTGCCTCTATAATCTGTATCAGTGAGTTTATGTCTCCTGGTTGTTCTACAGTATAAAACTCGCAGCAGCAGCAGCAGCAGCAGCAGCAGCTCTGAGTCTGTATCTGATTACAGGTCAGGTTTTATATGAACTGGTTAGTCTGGGAGGATTTCACCAGTATGTTTAAACTGGGTGGACGTACTAGTAAGTCACTGTGAGGGATGGACAGCAGTAGTTTAATGAAGGTCTGTAAGGCGTTATCCAGAGCGTCGTCGCCGTACAGACGGAAGACTCCGAAGTTGACGTAGTTTCCGCTGAGCACCGCCTTCAACATGGCGAAACACACGCTGACGCCCTTCAGCTTCACGCCGTACACCTGGTCCTTCGGGACTTCGCCCAGCGTCAGGATACGGTTCCCTGAAGGAAGGAAGACGAAGCACACGACGGCGGTTAACGGATGTTTTCATCTCTGATTCGTACGCGTCGTTTTAATGATTTCATGTTTTCCAGAACCTGAAGACATCTTCAAATAGGACGTTTTTGTCCAAACAACAACAATAATAATAATGATAATAATATAAATATAATAATAACAATAATAATAACAATATAAATATAATAATAATAACAATATAAATATAATAATAACAATAACAATAATATAATAATAATATAAATATAACAGCAACAACAACAATAATAACAATAATAATAAAATATATTCAATTTACAATGAAGTAAAGCAGTGAAAAAAGAAAATACTGACATCTGAGAAACTGGAGAAAATGTTTGACATTTCTGCTTCATAACTGATATTTTGTAAGTTGATCAATCAATTAATCAAATTATCATTTTGCAACTTTTTACTGTATTTCTGATTCTGTAATTCTCCTCATAGGCTTCTGTGTAATTCAACAAACAGTAGTTTCATGATATTAACACTACATACATACTACATATCGTATAATATGTTGTTTTAATTGATAATTAAAGAATCGTATCTTCAGTTTCTGAGGTCAGTTTGTCAAAGTTTTATAATTTAGTGAGATTTTACAACCCGTCAGTCTTCAGAGATTAAAACGTTAAAATAATCAAACTGAAGTTATAAAACTGTCACAGCTGTGATTTGCTGAAGATAGAAACTGATTCATAGGAAGAATCTACGGAGGCCCAAAGTGTTCAAAATTATCTTAACTGAATAAATAAATTAAATATATGAATTAAATAATCACATGAACGAGGACATTTTGAAATTAAAAACTGTTGGAATTAACTAGTAAATTTATATTCACAGAACTGACTGAGTGTTTACACTATAAAGATACAATAAAGATAAACTGCAGACATGAAGAAATACACTAAAAAACACAAAAAGTATAAAATTAAATAAGATACTAAAATCTCAACTAAAGCAAATAAAAACGACCTGCAGATGATTTTACAATTTGTTTAACAAAGTTTAACGATGTTAAATTAGACCGAAGTATCTGATTTCAATATATCAGTATCAGTGTTTATGTCAGCTGATTGGAAACGATTTACACTGTAAAATGTTCAGATCAGAACACATCTGGGTCACTTCTTTGTAAAAAAAAAAACAAAACAAAACAAACAAAAAAACCTAATAATTTTAGGATATATTTATCAAAAATGTTTTTTTTTGTAAACGGACACTTAAATGACCAGAAATAACTTTCAGCTGATAAATTATCAGATTTTAAAAACTCAACAATAGATATTGTGTCGACCTCAAAAATGCACTTTCAGTCAGATTATAATCAGCACATTTATATATATTTTTTGTTGTTGTTTTTTTTTATTGAACTATGTCTTATTTTTGAACCCTCTAGGTCTCCGTACACAACCTGGTTCACAGTATCTGTGAATATTCTGAGGTTTGTAGCTGATCTACGTACCGTATGTCGTGATCATCTTGCTGGTTTCTCTGAACAGCAGGATGCCGTTCGGTGACGACACGTCAAACTGTAGCCGCTGAGATCTACAAGAAGAAAAAAAAAAAACCATTAAAGATCAGAGTTAAAGGATCATGAAGGAAAAAACCAGCACGGTGAAAGTTTGACACTCAAAATTTAAACAACAGATGATGAAAAAAAAAAAAGATTAAAAATGCAGATTTGTTCGTTTTTACACTTCAGTCATTCCTGTGAAACTGAAGTATAAAAATCCCATCAGCCCCTGCACACGCACACACCTGTATGACTGAGATCGTTTACCTGTTGTGAACCAGCTCGGCCATCAGTTTGAGGACAGGAGTGGTGCATGCTGGGTCGTGGTACCAAAGCTCTATGGCCCGCTGCAGGATGGGCATGTACGCTGGATATCTGCAGGTCTGAGTTAAAGACGGTTCTCACAGAGAGCGGGAAGAACAATCAATATAATATCTATAATATTAAACAGTTTGATGTCAGCTGAGAGGATACATCCAGTCGAACAGCATCATGAAGCTCGTCTTGGCGTTGAAGGCGAACGCGATGCCTCGCAGGTCTCGCACCAAACCCACCAAAGTCCTCTGCAAGAAAACCACAGAAGAAGAATTCATCTTTATGAGCTAAAATTCCTCTAAACATACAATGTTATCAATAAATCAATCACCTGGGCGTTTTTGCTTGAAAAAATGCTTAAAAAGGATAAAAGACAAAAAGCAGAGATCTGAAAATGCTTCCATGCTTATTTGAAATAAACAAAAGTGTTTATTAAAACGATTAAATATCATATCAGCTCAGTTTTTAATGACTGTCAGTCATCTAAATCTTCCTCCTAAACTTTCCTATCACGACGTTATCCGACGTTTGAGCTTCTGCTCTCAATATAAACAACAGGTGAGTGAATGCTAATGCTAATGCTAATGCTAATGCTAATGCTAACACTAGGTGAGCAGGAGTCTTCTGTTCAAACTGGAGAGTCAGTCTGTTGCATCACTGCAGAGCATCAACAGGTAAATAACACCTGTAACCACGGTAACTGTACACAACAAAGATGCAACAGCTGTAGCCTCAAAATGTACATAAAAATTTAAATGTGACAACAATATTACAGTTTGTTTTTAGGATCCTTTTAACTTATGTAAAACATTTGAGTACCTTGAAAAAGTGCTTTATAAATAAAATGTTTATTATTATTATTATTATTATTAATAATGAGATCAACATTTCACTGACAAAAACTCGACTGAACGGCTTTTTGTTTTTGCTGACAAAATATTAAAAAACAGTAAAATAATTTAGTCAAAAGACAAACTGCATTAAAATCACTAAATAAACACTGGTATTCAAAGAGTGTGTGTGTGCGTGTGACAGTGTGTGTGTGTGTGTATGAGAGTGTGTGTGTGTGTGTGTGTGTATGAGAGTGTGTGTGTGTGTGTGTGTGTATGAGAGTGTGTGTGTGTGTGAGTGTATGAGAGTGTGTGTGTGTGAGTGTGTGTGTGTGTGTGTGTGAGTGTATGAGAGTGTGTGCGTGTGTGTGACAGTGTGTGTGCGTGTGTGTGTGTGTGTGTGAGTGTATGAGAGTGTGTGTGTGTGTGTGTGTGTGTGTGTATGAGAGTGTGTGTGTGTGCGTGTGTGTGTGAGTGTATGAGAGTGTGTGTGTGTGTGTGTGTGTGTGCGTGTGTGTGTGAGTGTATGAGAGTGTGTGTGTGTGCGTGTGTGACAGTGTGTGTGTGCGTGTGTGTGTGACTCACCTTGGCCTCCTGCTCATTGAAGGTGTTTGTACTCAACATTTGAGCCACAGCTTCAAACGCCGCCGTCAGAGGCAACATGAACTGTTCAAACTGGTCCTCGTCCTCGCCTGCACACAAACAAACAAACAAACAAACAAACAAACAAACAGTTTAATGTATTTATTTTTATTTTCTAGACGACAACAACAACCGACCAGATCACATGTCAGTGTGCACATTTGAGTTCACACGTATCTGTCTGTACACGACTCAACAGGCTTCAATCAGGCGTCATTTCAAGTAGAATGAATGAATGAATGAATGAATGGATGGATGAGTGAGTGAGTGAGTGAGTGAGTGAGTGAGTGAGTGAGTGAGTGAGTGAGTGAGTGAGTGAGTGAGTCCTCTCCTTCACTTTGACGTCACTGCTTTGGGTTTCTGATATTAAATTAAAGAGCTTCTCTGGAAATTTGGTCGAATCTAAAAAGTCTTAAATCGTCACCAATCAGTTTCTGAGGAAAAACGACACGAGAAAAAAAAGCCACGAAGAAGAAACATCGAACCACATCAGCAAAACATTTTAGTGAATGAATAAAAAATAAAACGGTACTTGAGTTGAAAGTGAGCTGTCAATCAAACTTCTTTCTCAGGACACGCCCACACAGTCCTGAGAAACGGTTTGAGCAGCCAAATCAGCTGTTTTTAAGTTTTCTAATAGTTATAAATGTTTATTTTCATTCAGATTTTTGTGGATGCTTAATGAGAAACTCAACTTTGATATCATATATGAATTTTTATAATTTCAAGCCACGTTTCCAGAGGCTTTAATTTTGACGGACCTGCATCTCGTTTGTGTTCTCAAAGAATAAACAGACTTACCGAGATCGACCATCAGCAGGCGTCCCAGTGCGGTGTAGAAGGTGGTCCGACATCTCATGTCGCTCAGGTTGGACTGGTTGTTCACTCCCAGGAAGGAGAAGTGCTCGCTCTGATGACACACGATGACACTTTCTCATTAAAAACACATGTAAAAACATATCAGTGAGGGTTTCATGTTACAGTAAGAAGCGCTGCACTCACCGTGTGATTATTCAACATGAACTGAACGGCGCTGAGCTTCACCAACTTCCTCACGCTGCTGTACGTGCACGACGTGGAGTCAAGGAGGAAACGGACAGATCCACGTACTTATTAAAGTTTTCATTTCATACGCAGAGTCCCGGCACAGCTTAACAACGTTAATATCAGTCTGCTAAACCTTCATCATCAGGAGTAAATACGACTGTCTGCGCTGTTTAAATACACTGATGTGACTCCTGTGGAACATATGAAGAAACAAACAGGAGTGAATGCTATAAAACTGCTGCTTTTCTGGAAAGTTAACGTGTGTCGAGACGCCGACAGCGTGTGGGATTTAACCCTTAAGAACCCATGATGACACACGTGTCACTAATCCTTACGATGTTCTGGAAAATTCCTTCTACAGCTTTATCCTTGATTTGAACTCTGGTCTATTTGGTCTGTTTTATTTTATATTCCCCATAATGTTCCGACACATACTGCTGTCACTACCAACGAGGTAACTTTTCAGTTTAAGGACTCGTATTCAGCAGATTTCCAGCTCTAGATTAATATTCTGAGGCTCTGCTGGAACATCTGTCCATGATTTACAGTTAAAAACTGATTATTTATCTCTTTCTGGCTCTTTATGAAGCTCCTCAGTTCAGCAAATACATGAATAAAAATCTGTCATATTTCTCAGTTTGCATGTCTGTAGTCTAACACGCACGCACGCACGCACGCACGCACGCACGCACGCACACACACACACACACACACACACACACACACACACACACACACACACACACACACACACACACAGATGAAGGATATCCTAGTGAGAGGTCATTGAGTAGCTGGAGTGTCTTGGAGGTGATTGGTTCACACTGGCCCCAGTACTTCAAGTTTGTGATGCTGAAAGACAGAAAAGAACGATTACAAGAAGAAGAAGAAGAAGAAGAAGAAGAAGAAGAAGAAGAAGAAGAAGAAGAATGATCTACATGAATTATTTCTATACAGTTAAACAGTTTTATCTACTTTTAATAATTAGAAACGTTACAGATTCATTTTGAAGTTTTAACAGCATCACAGTCTTCATCAGCACATGAGGTTTGCTCGGTTGTCATGGAGATACTGTAAACACGACCACTTGTCATCACTTGACACATAATCACATGCTCAGATCACATGATGACACCTGAGCCGTCTCCATGACAACAGCAAACTCCATCCACTGATGAAGAGTGTGAGAAGTGGTTGAAAGCTCCATAATAATAATCTAGCAGGTAGTGTTTTATCTTCTGTTTTAATGTAAAATAAATGATTATTTCTTGAAAATGTGAGTCTATGGAGGATCTTTAACCCAGAATTAAAAAGGGGAGGGAAATATGTGTATATATATATATATATATTTATTTTTATTTTTTTTTTGCACAATGATATACATACAACAGAAAATGTAACATTGAAAATGCAAAAGTTACTTATAGTTACATATTTTACATTTCAGGATTTTAAATTCCACTTTACATTTACTTTCATTTCACAACATCAATTTATCATTTCTGCAAATTTCCTTTTTAACATTTAATTAATGAAACCATATTTTATTTTAATTTCATATTTATTTTTATATTTTGATTTTCCCTTTTCACTCTTTTTAAATCCCATCTACACACGTCTATATTTCACCTTTAGAGCTGCGACTAGTGATTATTTTTATTGATTACCCCGTCGACTGTTTTCTCCTCCATAAAATGTCAGAAAATGGTGAAAAATGTCAATAATTGACGACCTGAAGCCTCGACACAAAGACCTTCAGTTTACTGTCACAGACGACTGAAGAAACCAGAAAATATTCACATTTAAGAAACTGAAATCAGAGAATTTTCATGTTTTGTCTTTAAAAAAAAGACTCAAAACGATTAATCGATTATGAAAATAGTTCAGCGATTAATTTAATAGTTGGAAATTAATCAATTAACCAACTAATCGCCTTGTGTTTCTTTTCTTGATGCATTTTATGTTTCATGTAAAACATTTTGAATGTTTTAATTCTGAGTTAATGATCAGTTTCCTGCTGACAAACATAAAAACACTAAAAACTTCAAACAGAACTTTAATAAATTAAATAATCTTTATTTCTGATACTCACATTTTCCCTATAAAGACACTGAGTACCATCGTCTCGTCATTCAACCCCAGAACCTCTGATAGTCGTCGATAAAGCTGCAACACACACACACACACACACACACACACACACACACACACACACGGCTCTGTCAATGTGAACAGTTAAAAAACACACACATGTTCACAGGAAGTACAACAACACAAACCAGACGTTACATCACCTGTCCATCAGTTTTTCTTCTGTTAAACTTTTTTTTCTCACCAGCTTCAAGTTACTATAAGGAACTTTCATTTTATGTAGATTTTAGTGTCTCCGTAGCAACTAAATCTGTGGTGTTTTCCCAGAATGAAGACTGCATTTCCCATGAGCACCACCGCCTCGTGTCCTAAAGATCTTGGCTCGTGTTTTGGAAGCCAGTGAGCTGTTTACAGGCTGCACAGCGATGACTTAACGTATGTTTGTGGAAGATTAATAACTGTAAGCAATCGTTTACTTATGTAGGTCACATAGAGGCATCATGTGACTGTTTCATAACCAGTTAAAAGTTCCTTATAGTAACTTTAACAATAGAATAAAATAGGGATGCACGATGTTATCGGCACGTCATCGGCCGAAATGAACATTTTCTGCCAATTATGAGAGGCCGATATGTCGCCTTCTCCTCCGCCGCCTGACTGTGTTTCCCTCCACCGACTGTTTCACCCTGACGGTCCCGGTGTTTCCTCCGCAGGCTGCGCTTCACTCAGCTGTCCGTCAGACCAGCTGCTTCTTCTAGCGGAGGCTAGCTGGCTGTGCTTCCCTCCGGTCATGCTGTGGCTAACTCTCCGCTAGCCTCTCGCTAGCTAACGTTAACCCCGGCTCTCAATGTGGATCCAACTGGACCACCGAGGCCCGGTTTGTTATTCAGGTTAAAGCAGCGGGTCTGACAGGCAGCTGAGTGAAGTGCAGCCTGCGGAGGAAACACCGGGACCTTCAGGGTGAAACAGTCCACGGAGGAGCTGCTATGTTCGGCTGCACAGATAGGAAACACCTCGGCTGACAGGATGTACCACTCTGTTTGGGGAAAAAGATCTTTTTGGTTTATAACGGCGGTTGGTAACCAGCGTATTAGGTGCATTACCGCCACCTTCTGCTCCGGAGTGTGGACCAGAGATTAAATCCTACACATTAATCCTGTCTGTCTAATAAACTCAATGAAAACTCTACTGCTGCTCCCACTTGGCAGGTTCATTAAAGTTTTAATGCTGAGCTCCTGAACTCCAGTCTTCCTCAGTTCTTCCTTCATATATTGTCTTTCTTGATCATACTTAGTACAATCTATGCTTGCATGCATAATAGTCTCCTCAGCCAGCTGGAAAAACATATGTGCATCTATCGGTATCTGCCACAATGAGTCGGAAATATCGGCAAAAAATCCAATATCGTGCATCCCTACAATAAAACATGAACTGAGTTTTTGGCACAGATTTGGTTTTTTTTACTGCATCATCAGTTTTCAGCTCTGTCTTGTAGCTGCACGGTGTAAGAAGTGCTTCTCTACACATTCTTTGACAGAGTCAGTAAATTAAATCTACATCAGCTGATGGACAGGATGCAGACGGCCGACACAAAAGCCCAGTAATCTACACTAATGCACAACACTCTCAGCTCTGCTTTCTCGCTCCACGCAGACACAAACGAAGCATGAAGAGAGACCGAGATCTGCAGCACCAGATAAAGAACCGGACCGGGGGGGGGGGGGGGGGGGGCCGGGGGGGGGCCTCACGTTAGTTTGGAGAACAGAGGGTTAAAGTTGGCAGGAAGTCGGGGGCCAACAGCTCTGCTAATGCTGCTTATTGTGCTGACTGTAGTTGTTGTTTCTGCTCATTCACTTCAATAAAATAACACACTTTCCCTCCGCAGGAACTTAACAACCTGCAGCTCCCATAATAATCCCATAATAATCTCAATCTGCTTTGTGTTTCCACTGAGTTTTACAAACCACATCGTTCTGGACACACAGGACAAAAAAGTTCAGATGCTTTTAAAAATTATTCCATAAATAGATTTGCAAATTAAACAAAAACTACACAAAACTAAACCTGCAGTGTTTTGAGGTATTTTTGCAGGAAGGTTGTTCCAAAACATCTCGGATCAAATATTTCTAATTCTGCTGCTGTTGTTCTCGTGTCTTTGCAAAAGAAATGTTAGTAAATCTAAAATATGATGTTTCCTGTTGACACATTAATGCAGAAGATATAAAAACCATCTGAGACGAAACATGTGAAACGTCTGAAGTAAAACTTGTGTTCAGGACTGAGTGACGTCATCATGGTAATGTGTTTTTGTAGGTGAGTGAAGCGTGTTCATATATACATATATATATATATATATATATAAATAATACAGAGCATGTTAACATGTATGTTAGTGGACTAGTTGGCAGCAGGTTTTTGGAGCCTCCTGGTTAAATGTTTGAATATGTAAACATCAATCATTTCTTTTTCTTTAAGCGAAAATAAAATCAATTTAACTTTTAGTGGTGTTGATCTGCTAATTAGTGAAATGTAGTTAAACTGGTTTTAAGTTATAAAGCTCAGCTGGGATTTATAAAATGATGTTTTTTCTGATTTGTTATTGATATTATTTTCTATTCTGTACAATAGAAATCTTCTATTTAATATCATGTTTGATTGATGCCTTTGATGTGATGTGTGTGTGTTAAGTTTGGTTTTGAGAAGTAACATTACTATACTAATAAATCTTTACTTACATGTCAGATATTCTGGATTAGAGTACATTTAGTGAAACAACAGTCGTGTTTTATTGAAGCTTTGCTGCCTCTGAAAAGGCATCGAGAGTATTTGGAACAACTTGGATTTGATCAGAGACGACGTTTTAGTTCCAGGAAGTCAGAACGGTGGAAACGAAAGCAGAAGCTGAGACGATGGATATACGTTACATTACGTTACGTTACGTTACGTTACGTTACGTTACGTATGAAACACTGATCCAACTCATTAGCAGCTAGAAAACTGCTGCACGTAAAGAACTGAGAGGTTTCTGCTGAGCTGATACTAACGAAGCTACTTCAACACATTTTACAAGTCCTTTTATGAGTAATTTGCAGGTATTTAACAGTTAATTCTCAGGACATTTTAAGAACTGTTAAATCTAAATATAATGTACCAAACTGCTCCACCTTCTCTCAGCGTTTCTGCAGCTTCAACAAGTTAAATCTATTAAAGACATTTTAAACACCTCATAGAACAGTTTAATATCTAGTGATGATAAAGGCTGCAATTATTATCAGTTTCAATGTGAAATAAATGTCAGTTTATTTAAATTTATTCCACATATTTTTGTCCTGGCTGTATATAACAATCATCCCCAATAATAACTAGTGACTCATTAATCATGATGTGGAAAAGCAGCAGAAATACAATGAATGACTGGATGGATCAATTACCAATTAAAAGATAACGGTTTTATTTAATCTCAGAGGTCCAGAACAATAAAACAATAAAACTATAAAACAATAAAACTGGGGATTTTCCAGCCAAGACCTTTGTGAATTCTGAACTTAAATCAATGTTTCTTAAGACTTTAATATCTTTCTCTCTGTAAAATGTCCTGAAATTAACTGTTAAACACCTGAAATTACTATAAAATTAAAGGAGGAGGTAAAATAAAGCACATTTCTACCTACACAACAAGACTTATTATTTAAACTGTGTGATGACACTTTTATAAAGGCAGGGGGCGCTAGAACCAAACCAGACACCAGACGGGAACACGTGGAGGGAAAAAAAAACTAAACTACAGATTCTACTTTGCACCACTTATCTGGGACGTTCACATTTTGCAGTTTCTGCCCCCAGAACAAAGAGAACACACTCGGTCAGTCAGCATGAACCCAAGTCAAACTGCACAATAGTGTAAAACGACTGCACGTCTCTATAGAAACCGCTGCGGTCAGCACTAGCAGACGCCACGGCGCTCGGGACAAAAGATCTGCTCGACCTGGCCCCCCGTCAGCGGCGGACGGCGAAGGGGTTACCGAGGGAGGAGGGGGGAGGGGGGAGGGGGGGTTAACACATGCTACAGACATCTACTCTCTGATGCCGGTGCGGTTTGTTGAGAGCGGCGTTTACCTTTGAGGATTTCTGCACCTGGTCGCCGATGTAGATCTTTCTGAACTGTTCGAAGAAGCTGAGCATGGCGAGCTCCAGTCTCTCGTTGCCGGCCTGCGCCAGCCGAGAGTCGGTCAGGTTCATCAGCTGGAGCACCCTGAAGGACAAACATGTAGCACATTATTAACCATTAGTTTCCATCATGAACCGTTCGGTCTGTAAAACATCAGAAAACAAAACACGACGTCTTCAAACATCTTGTTGAGTCTGAAAAACCTCCCGAAGAGATTTAATTTACTCCGAATCATCACATCTGAAACGCTGGAAACACAAAATGCTGATTAACTGTTGTTGTGATATCGCCACGGCAACAAATACTTTCCTGCAAACAATATGGTGGCAATTTTTATTCTTTTTTTAAGCTCATATATTTAATAATTTTACACACACATGAAGGAAGGAATGACTGAAGCTGGTAGAAATGGAGCTCCAGTCCAGTTTAATCCCAGTATGCCGGTGTTACTGGGAGACTAAACCCTTTTCATGTCATAGATTTAGAGACGTGCCTCGTTATGTAAACGTGAGTTTGATTTGACACGTTCTTCTCATGTCTGAATAAACGCTGGAGTCACTTCTACAAACCAGTAACAGCTGCCAGTGTGACCATCAGACCAGTAACACGTCTGTAAGGTTAAATACGTCTCGTCTGCTTCGTTAAGAGCTGTGTGATAAATGTTTTACTCAGTTATGAGGCTTTACGATGTCCTGATATCAGTCACATCCACATAACGATAAATATCACGATACAGCACATCGTCTGTAAATTCAGTAAATAAATTGTTTATTTTTTATAGTTTAGTGATGTTTGAATCTTTCATGAACGAGCTCCTGGTCGGAGTTCAGAACGACATCGTTTCTGTGTCGCGTTCGCTCTCCTCCGTGTTCGTTTGTGAATTTCCCGCCTGCATCCGAACCAAACGGAAGAACGCAAAGCATCGTCTGAATGACGAAAAATATTAACGTAAAGAGTTTGATTTATGACACCATGAAATAAACAATAGATGTTTTTCTATCATTACAACATATATCATCATATCACACAGTCCTACTCACTGATCATCTACAAGGTAACTGACTGTACTTGTATAGAGACTTTCTAGTCTCCCGGATACTGAAAGTGATTTTACAGGAGCTACCATGCAAGGTCCCAACCTGCCCATCAGGGATCTAGTCATTCATACACTGATGGTTCAGCCATCAGGAGCAATCCGGGGTTACGTATCTCGCCCGAGGACACATCGGCATGCGGACCGGAGGAGCCGGGAATCAAACCGCCGATCTTCCGATCAGTGGACGAGCCGCTCTGCCTCCTGAGCCGCCGCAGATAGAAACGTATCGTTTCTATCAATAACTGCTGAGCGACTGAAGTTCTACATCCACGACGTTCATTAAACTCTTTTCTCAGCAGTTAGATCAGGAGTTTTAAAGGCCAAACTGGTAAAACTCAGACAACTGCTGGAGTCATTTTGTCTGCACGTCCACTGGTTCTCATCACAGGACATCATATCTGCACATGACTGGACAACAGTGACGTCATAAAAATACTGAAACGATGGATTTTATCACTCCTGTTTATTATTCTTTGTTCTTTGTCTAACTTCTGTTTGGGGGATAATTAAACTCTCACTTTTGGAACTACAGTTCCCATAATGCTTTGGTGAGCAACAAGTATGACACTGCCAGGGATTCAGTGAGTTAGTTTTGGGCTAAAACATTTTAAACTGATATTTATTTACATTTATTAGCAGCTCCTGCAGCTCCATGTTACAGGAGGCGTCTTCTTCTCTGATTTCTAAGCGGATGTATGAAGGTGTCAGAAGATGATGATCGGAAAGTTTAAGTCACGCTGGATCTAAAAATATGTGTTTAGATTTGACTGAGTCAAACGAGGAGAACGAGTTTCAATGCAAATCGCCGCTCACGCCTCCCATCGACAAACCTCTGGAACAATCAGCTTCTCTTTTCATCACTTCCTGAAAACTTATTTGATTTTAAACCGGTGAATTCTTACCGGCAGACTAACTCTCCGTCCATGGCGTCCTGCTCGTCTGTACTGGCGAACGACACCCGTCCGCCGATCACCGCCCCGATTATATAAACCAGCCATGTCAACCGACCTGCGGGAGGAGAGAGAGAGAGAGAGAGAGAGAGAGAGAGAGACAGAGAGAGAGAGAGAGAGAGAGAGAGAGAGAGAGAGAGAGAGAGAGAGAGACAGAGAGAGAGAGAGAGAGAGAGAGAGAGAGAGAGAGAGAGGAAGCGTCAGTCACACGTTTACAATCCTAAAAATAAATCCAGAGCAGACGGAGATGACTGAGGCCACACGCTGGTTTGTTCTCAACACTTAAAGTTGGATTAATAAGCAGCGGTTAGTGAATGTTAGTGGTGTTAAAACATGTTAAATGACAGATAACAGAACAGCTTTCTGAGGAAATAATGTAAAACTACAACATGAAACCAAAAAAATATTAATTTTTTGGATTTACAGAGCAGATGTGCTGCTGCTGAAGACAAAAACATTTATTAAATATTAAATTTCAGTTTGACTTTAAACCAAAAAATAATCAGATAATTAGAATAACTTAGCAGATACGATAAAACATAAATCTGTACATTATATTCATTACATCACTATAATACTGTTATCTTATTATTGTGCTTTTATATCATAAGCTGTATCATAGTATTTTCTTCATAGTATTGTATTATGAGTGTATATTATATATCAGGGCTGCAGCTGATTATTATTATTATTATTACAGATTAATGTGTTGATTATTTGATTAGTTGTTTGGTCCATAAAACGTCAGAAAATGCTGAAAAATGTTGATCAGTTTCCCAAAAATCACAATGACGTTAATATGCAAATTATATTTATTATTCACACCTGAACCCACAAATTTAAATTCATACAAGGTGTGTGTGTGTGTACATGTTGAAGGTGTGTGTGTGTACGTGTTGAAGGTGTGTGTGTGTCTGTACGTGTTGAAGGTGTGTGTGTGTGTGTACGTGTTGAAGGTGTGTGTGTGTGTACGTGTTGAAGGTGTGTGTGTGTGTCTGTACGTGTTGAAGGTGTGTGTGTGTGTACGTGTTGAAGGTGTGTGTGTGTACGTGTTGAAGGTGTGTGTGTGTGTGTGTACGTGTTGAAGGTGTGTGTGTGTCTGTACGTGTTGAAGGTGTGTGTGTGTGTACGTGTTGAAGGTGTGTGTGTGTGTGTGTACGTGTTGAAGGTGTGTGTGTGTCTGTACGTGTTGAAGGTGTGTGTGTGTGTGTACGTGTTGAAGGTGTGTGTGTGTCTGTACGTGTTGAAGGTGTGTGTGTGTGTACGTGTTGAAGGTGTGTGTGTGTGTACGTGTTGAAGGTGTGTGTGTGTGTGTGTGTCTGTACGTGTTGAAGGTGTGTGTGTGTCTGTACGTGTTGAAGGTGTGTGTGTGTGTACGTGTTGAAGGTGTGTGTGTGTGTGTGTGTGTGTGTGTGTGTGTGTACACGTGTTGAAGGTGTGTGTGTGTCTGTACGTGTTGAAGGTGTGTGTGTGTGTACGTGTTGAAGGTGTGTGTGTGTGTCTGTACGTGTTGAAGGTGTGTGTGTCTGTACGTGTTGAAGGTGTGTGTGTGTCTGTACGTGTTGAAGGTGTGTGTGTGTGTCTGTACATGTTGAAGGTGTGTGTGTCTGTACGTGTTGAAGGTGTGTGTGTCTGTACGTGTTGAAGGTGTGTGTGTGTCTGTACGTGTTGAAGGTGTGTGTGTGTGTCTGTACGTGTTGAAGGTGTGTGTGTGTGTCTGTACGTGTTGAAGGTGTGTGTGTGTGTCTGTACGTGTTGAAGGTGTGTGTCTGTACGTGTTGAAGGTGTGTGTGTGTGTCTGTACGTGTTGAAGGTGTGTGTGTGTACGTGTTGAAGGTGTGTGTTTCTGTACGTGTTGAAGGTGTGTGTGTGTGTGTGTCTGTACGTGTTGAAGGTGTGTGTGTGTGTGTGTGTGTGTCTGTACGTGTTGAACACGTGTGTGTGTGTGTGTCTGTACGTGTTGAACATGTGTGTGTGTGTGTGTCTGTACGTGTTGAAGGTGTGTGTGTGTGTGTGTGTGTGTGTGTGTGTGTACGTGTTGAAGGTGTGTGTGTGTGTGTGTGTGTCTGTACGTGTTGAAGGTGTGTGTGTGTGTGTGTGTGTGTACGTGTTGAAGGTGTGTGTGTGTGTGTGTGTGTGTGTACGTGTTGAAGGTGTGTGTGTGTTTCTGTACGTGTTGAAGGTGTGTGTGTGTGTACGTGTTGAAGGTGTGTGTGTGTGTGTGTGTCTGTACGTGTTGAAGGTGTGTGTGTGTGTGTCTATACGTGTTGAAGGTGTGTGTGCGTGTGTGTGTGTGTGTGTGTCTGTACGTGTTGAAGGTGTGTGTGTGTGTGTCTATACGTGTTGAAGGTGTGTGTGCGTGTGTGTGTGTGTGTGTTTCTGTACGTGTTGAAGGTGTGTGTGTGTGTGTGTGTACGTGTTGAAGGTGTGTGTGTGTGTGTCTATACGTGTTGAAGGTGTGTGTGCGTGTGTGTGTGTGTGTGTGTCTGTACGTGTTGAAGGTGTGTGTGTGTGTGTGTGTACGTGTTGAAGGTGTGTGTGTGTGTGTGTGTACGTGTTGAAGGTGTGTGTGTGTGTGTGTGTGTGTGTGTACTCACCCTCCTGCACAGTGATGTCTGCAGCGCTGGAGTTGGTGGACTGCAGCAGCTCCTGGTAGGTCTGAGCCGCCTGGTCGAACAGCTGGACCAGCAGAGCGCACGTCTTCTCGTACTCGCACCTCCCGATGGTGGACAACTGGTCTAACTGCTGCTGGACCAGTCCGGCGTCATCTAGAGGGTCTTCTAAACCGTCTCTGTGGAGGAAACACGTGGACCAGCGACCTTCCTTCATTATTAAACGTTTGCAAAACAGATTTATGGAACAATTTAAAACCTGCACTGTTTACATCCATGTTTACTTGCTACCAGTCTTCTTCTTCTCTGCCTTTATTGATGCAGCCGTGTAAGAATCACAACATCACAGCAGAAGAATCAAACTAAAAAGCTGCAGTGAATATTTCTAGCTGGCATCACGGTACCGGTTTATACCAGTTGATCCAGTATAACAGTATAAAGAGACGGAGGGTGCGGAGGATGTTACCTGAGGATGACGTGGACCGACTCCAGCCGTGACGTGATGTAGGCTTTAGTGACTTCAGGAGTGTAGGTCTCCAGCAGGTGAGGCTCGGTGGCTTTAACGTAGGGGACAGAAGCTGCCAGACGCTGCCAGAGACTCAGCAGGTAGTGAACACTGTTGGGGGCGAATTCCCAGTGCTGTCACACGCACGTGCACACACACACACACACACACACACACACACACACACACACACACAGAGGAGGAGGAACAGGTGAGGATCGAATATTGACGACCTTCCAAAACCACCACAGAAACTCTTAAATAACTTCCTGGTTTGTTGATTTCATGTCACATCATCAAAAATTTAATTAGAAAATCTGTAACAATGAGATTATTCTGTTGTGAAACATTCCTCTAATATTTAGACTCATTTAGAAACTAAACATTTCCATCAAACCAGTCGGTCAAAAACAGTCGGAAATCTTCTCCAGTGGTTTCCTGACTTTTATTTGGTGTCAGTCCAAAGATGTTTTTGTGTCGTATAACTGCCATGTTGGCCGGCATGTTGTAGGAAAACACTTTATTTTCTTTGATTGAATGCGACTGGACGACTATTGACGGCTAAATGCTGGCACGCTGCAAGAAAAGTTCCAAATAAAATCAAATTTGAGCACCAAAATTAGGTTATAAAAATGATAAAATAGAGTAAAGAATACTCATTCTAAGTAGCACAACGACAAAGTACCAACTAAGGATCACTGAAGACCACAGAGTCCTGAGCCAGGAAGTCCTGCAGCTCTTCTAACTGGAATTATTTGTCTTATAAATGATCCACAATGAAGTTTATACTATTTTACTGACAGGACTTCCTGCAGCGTGTTACTGCAACAACTTGAAGACCACCTGCACACATCCCCAGAATTAATCATTATGTTTTTATCAAATATTAAGCTTCAGGGGGAAAGACCTCATATTTGATCAGACAGCTGTTAACAATCACAACTACACAAGAAAATGTTTGTTTCCATCCTGCTGCTGTTGTGTGAAGATCAGCAGATAAACAGTCGCTGCCGTTAAACCGTCGCAGAAGAAGAAACAACAAGACGACGTCGTTAAAACAGTCGAAGCTCAAACGATGGGAAACATGACGGAAATATGACGTTTCTGTTAGTTTCATGTGTTGATGTGAGGAAGGTTACAGCCTCCTCATCATCGCTCCACACAGATCTGATGTTTTCAGCTCTTCATGATTCATGACGTCATCGTTTTTATTCTCTCAGTCTGTTTACATTTGAGCTGCTGTAACGGTTCAGACAGCAGGAAACTGTTCGAGAGATTTTGACTTTGTTTTGAATTTCTGGTGTTTTTTTTTTTTGTTTTTTTTTTAAATCAGCTAAATTAAAATGAGCAAAACAGATGGATGGAAATGAACTCAGTGATTGATTATCACATTATACGCTTTCTTTTGCAGTGATTCACTTTGCAACAGCGGGAAAAAAAAAAAAAAGGAAAACGTGGGAATGTTTGAGGAAAAACTGAATTTTGATCATCAGCAGCTGGACTCGTCATATTTTCATATTTTCATATGTTTTGTTTTGTCTGCGTTGGTTCATCTGTTTAACGTTTTCTCAACATTCCTTTCACAGAAAATCCTCCATCATGCTTTGCCGCAGCACCGTCAGCCCCCTCTCTCTCTCTCCGCCGCGCCGCTCAGAAGAACGACAGCGACGTCACCCACCTGCAGACTGGTGACGGTGAAGTTGGCTATGAGGCGGATGACTTCAGGGTAGTTTTCTACTTTGACCAGCTCGCCCAGCTGATAGTTACTCTTCAGCCTCGCCAGCAGACGACAGAACTCGTGGTAGTTATTAGGATCCGGCAAACACTGAAGAACAAATAAAAACATTTCACAAGTTCAAAAAAACAACCAGCTGGTTAAAAACAACCAGAGTGTATGTATGTGAGTGAATGAAGGAGGCGTGTTATAAACCTGAGGGTTCGCTAGTATCCTCTTCACTCCGTCCACCAGATGTGAGAGGAACTTTGCTCGCTCTGCGTTGTTGAAGAGAGACCTCCTGACAGAGGCGATCTGAACTAGACATGACAACACCTGCACACACACACGTTAAACACACACCATGTTCAGTGTCACGCTGGACGCCACACAGCTTATTATTATTATTATTATTATTATTATTATTATTATTATTATTATTATTATTATTAGTACTGAAACACGTTTCTACCTCACTTACCAACGGGGAAAGGGACGGAGGGATGGAATGATATAAATTGAAAAAGAGCTGCAGGGTGGAGGAATCAAGAAACGCTGCAGGGGAGAAAAAAACAGAAGAAGTTAATAAAGATTTATTAATAATAATAATAATAAAGTTTTACAGTCACCACACTGTACACACTGAAAGACTTCACGCGGTTCAAGTCAACAATTTTCACAGTTGATTAATTGTTTAAGTTGCCAATTTAAGATTCATAAAATGATTTTAGTGTTAATTGTAAATACATAAATAAATGTTAATATTGCTACTGAAATACTGACAATGAGAACAAATAAATATCATAATAGAGTTTTGTATGACTTAAAGGGAAACTTCAGTATTTTCCAACCTGGGTGTTATTTTCTTTTTGTGTCTAAATGACTAATGGAGGACACACTTTTTGAAATTGGTCCCTTATCGAGCGAGAGCGCTTCAGCTGGCAGCTGCTAAACGGGTCGCAGCGTAATCCTTCCGGCAATAACACCCTGACAAGTGTGCCACTAAAAAAGTGCTTGTTGTTGCCACTGACAGGCTCAGATTGTTATTAAAAGTGTCTGACGACATCAAGGAAAGGACCACACACACAGAGAAATAAAATGTTTTTCTTTAACCTTTTGCATGATCTGGTCTGTTTGTTATTGTTGTTTAACCATGAAAATCTTTTAGATACTGAACTCAAACACAACTCTTCTATCCAACTCTGTCACAGCTGAATATTTAGCTGATTTCAACAACTCAACTCTCACGTGATTTCAGAATGTGACTTCTTCATGAGCGAGACTTGGTGAGAAATGGCCTCGCTGCTGCTGCTGCTGGTGTGGGGGTTGTACATAGACAATAATAGGTGCAGCTAGGGATGCACGATATAATCGGCACGTCATCGGCCGAAATTAACATTTTCTGCTGATTATGAGAGACTGATTTGTCGCCTTCTCCTCCGCCGCCTGACTGTGTTTCCCTCCACCGACTGTTTCACCCTGACGGTCCCGGTGTTTCCTCCGCAGGCTGCACTTCACTCAGCTGCCCGTGAGACCAGCTGCTTCTTCTAGCGGAGGCTAGCTGGCTGTGCTTCCCTTTGGTCATGCTGCGGCTAACGCTCCGCTAGCCTCTCAGCTAACGTTAGCCCCGGCTCTCCGTGTGGATCCAACTGGACCACCGAGGCCCCGGTTTGTTATTCAGGTTAAAGCAGCGGGTCTGACGGGCAGCTGAGTGAAGTGGAGCCTGCGGATGAAACACCGGGACCGTCAGGGAGAAACAGTCCGCGGAGGAGCTGCTATGTTTGGCTGCAGATATAGGAAACACCTCGGCTGACAGGATGTACCACTCTGTTTGGAAAAAAAACTTCTTCTTTTTGGTTTATAACGGCGGTTGGCAACCAGCGTATTAGGTGCATTACCGCCACCTTCTGCTCCGGAGTGTGGACCAGAGATTAAATCCTACACATTAATCCTGTCTGTCTAATAAACTCAATGAAAACTCTACTGCTGCTCCCACTTGGCAGGTTCATTAAAGTTTTAATGCTGAGCTCCTGAACTCCAGTCTTCCTCAGTTCCTCCTTCATATATTGTCTTTCTTGATCATACTTAGTACAATCTATGCTTGCATGCATAATAGTCTCCTCAGCCAGCTGGAAAAAATAAATGTGCATATATCTGTATCTGCAATCGGCCACAGTGAGTTGGAAATATCGTCAAATAATCTGATATCATGCATCCCTAGGTGCAGCTGTTTTGACGCGTGCTGTTTGGCGGTGGTGTGTTTTGGCTTTAACTCTTTCCACAGTCTAAGTAAGATGTCTCCACATCCACTGCAGCTACCTGATCTCCATGACGTGGGGATCTGTACGGTGCACAGGTCGTCCGACGACTCGTCCGTGGAAGTTCCTATAAAGTCGTAGTTGAGGCAATTGTAGCTGAGTTTGAGCAGCTGCATCAGCAGACCGTGCTGAGATTCATCGTTCAGGTTCAAGTTCTTCCCCGAAGCCTAAAAAAAAAACAAACACATAAAAACTGTTTCATTCATTCGTTGCAGTGGTTTAATTTCTCTTCTTGCCGTCTGGTTGGGATGCGGCGTCAGCTCGCAGCAGGGAGCTGGTTTAACAGAACGATCAGCAAACAAGTTTTACAGCCGAGATACAACTTCAGTATCCTCTCAGCTGAAAGACATTCTCCATCTAAAGTCTGTACAACTTATCGTTTTTATATCAAAACGGTGATTTGAAAGAGTGGAGTTTTGAAATTGCTGCAATTCTAAATGCGACTTATACGATCAATAGTGCAGCTGAAGGATGTGAAAGTTTTAAGACATCTGTTGTCTAGAAATGTTCTCAGCTGTAGATATTTAATGTTAATTCTGTGAGTTGGTGAAACAACAACAAAACAAACTACAAGCTAAATGATTTAAGCTTGGAGAAGGATGGTTTTGTGTGAGGAGCTACTGTTCACTAAAGACCAACAGAGTGAAGAGTCTGAACTCCCAGTTAAACCATTAAACCATAATCAGGTCATTGATTTAAACTTGGTACCATTAAAACCTGTATATCTAGACCTGCAGGATTCACTGTGTTTATATGCACTTCAGTAACCAGGTTACAATCGACTTTCTCCAGACAGCTGATTCCTTAACCGTCATGTAAAAAGAGAAACCAGGTTTCCATAATCAGGGAAGGGGATTAAAGAAACCTGGTTTCCACAGGTAGAACATCTCCTGGAGATATTTCTGATTCCTCTCAGTCTGCTCTGACAGACACAAACACCAAAAACAGAAGTCAGGAAGCAGCTTCTTCTATCACTAATCGTTAATATCTGTTATAAATAAGGTCGGCAGTAGAGGAGAAATCTGGTTACTCATCTCCTGCATGTTTACACAGATTTACAGTAACCAGATTACTACAGTAACATAACCTGGTGTCTCTGAGTAACCAGATTACTACAGTAAGATAACCTGGTGTCTCTGACTGACCAGATTACTACAGTAACATAACCTGGTGTCTCTGACTGACCAGATTACTACAGTAACATAAACCGGTGTCTTTGAGTAACCAGATTACTACAGTAACATAACCTGGTGTCTTTGAGTAACCAGATTACTACAGAAACATAACCTGGTGTCTTTGAGTAACCAGATTACTACAGAAACATAACCCGGTGTCTCTGAGTAACCAGATTACTACAGTAATATAACCCGGTGTCTTTGAGTAACCAGATTACTACAGTAACATAACCTGGTGTCTTTGAGTAACCAGATTACTACAGTAATATAACCCGGTGTCTTTGAGTAACCAGATTACTACAGAAACATAACCCGGTGTCTTTGAGTAACCAGATTACTACAGAAACATAACCTGGTGTCTTTGAGTAACCAGATTACTACAGAAACATAACCTGGTGTCTATGAGTAACCAGATTACTACAGTAACATAACCTGGTGTCTCTGAGTAACCAGATTACTACAGTAACATAACCTGGGGTCTTTGAGTAACCAGATTACTACAGTAACATAACCTGGGGTATCTGAGTAACCAGATTACTACAGTAACATAACCTGGTGTCTCTGAGTAACCAGATTACTACAGTAACATAACCTGGTGTATCTGAGTAACCAGATTACTACAGAAACATAACCCGGTGTCTTTGAGTAACCAGATTACTACAGTAACATAACCTGGTGTTTCTGAGTAATCTGATTACTACAGTAACATAACCTGGTGTCTCTGAGTAACCAGATTACTACAGTAACATAACCTGGTGTCTCTGAGTAACCAGATTACTACAGTAACATAACCTGGTGTATCTGAGTAACCAGATTACTACAGTGCAGGTAAAGACACTGATTAAAGGTCTGATATGAAACACATCATTTACCAGCAGTTTCTCATGTTTAATAAATATAAACGCCACTTCTGAATGTCAAGATTACATTTGAATATTACTGAGAATGTTGAATATACAGTTAATGTAATAACTTAATAAATGTGAGATAAATCTGTCAGTTTTTCTATAGAAATTATCCAAATTTACGCCTCTGATTGACTGGTTTGAACCCTGAAAGGTCTGAAACAACAAGTTACTATTATCTGATATAATTCTGTTCATGTAGAAACAAGATAAATTAGGGATTATTCCTGGTACAAATTTATCTTGTTTAAAACGATGTAGACCACAAATACAGCTAAATAATCGCAATTTAAAATCACACTACTGGGCAGAAAAATCACAATAAAGATATTTTCCTCAAATCAGCCCTAATGTAATTTAAGCTTCTTTTTTAAAGCCCCATTAAATCCTGATCCTTTGTTTATTCTGCTCCATCTGTGCCAACATGTGTCATTAAACTGATATTATCCACAACTTTGTGGCTGCAGGGCGCGACCTGGCAGAAATTAAACGCTTACAAAGGTCTGCTGTGGGGAATTATTTTAAAAACAGGAACAGAAAGCAGCTCAGTGCTCTGGCAATATCGTCATAGTGTTCTCCACAGGATCCAATATCATAACATTTAAAGGTTTCTTTGGTGTTCTCTAAGAATGTTTTCATGATTATTTTCATATTTTTAAAACTTACTTATGATTTTTAGTTTGTTTTGTTGTTTTTCTTTTTAAAAACACAGAAAAACATTAAAGAAAAGTTCTGACTTAGTAGTTTTTGATGTAGTTATTAAATTGTTAAACACATTTTACATAAATCAGACTGGTTTTGTTGACTTATTATAATAATAGAGCTGATTGTGACATCTCTAGTCTGATTTTTTTTTTTTTTTAAAACAGGGCTGAATCACAGAATTACTTAACATCCACCCTTTTTTTTTTTTGGAATTTTCATCAATTTGGCATAACCAAACGGAAAAGCTTATAACAGAACTGTAAGGCCACAATGCATGTATGAGGCTTCATTTGAAAGGTGACATCTTCTAGTTTTTGGAAATGTGTTTGTTTAGCATGTGGTTAAAACACAAACAAAACTACATCAGTTCAAATACGGCTTTTGGTCCTCGTCGATAATGAGTCATATTTGAATAACAATAACTAGGATATGCTTCATGCCAGAACTATGCAAGTCACCACATCCCTTCTACATCTTGTCAACCAAACCTGTATAAAACTCCAGACCTCTAGGCCAAACCTGATGGGAGCTTTTTAAGTTTGTGGTGTCACTGAACCTCTACCAAAATGTCTCCAAATTGTGCCAACTGCCTTTACTCGTTACTTCTGATGCTAAACCGCTCACAACTGTCTTAAGCGGGTCACCGGCAACCTGACATAGTCTATGTAATTCTTTAGAAAGTCTCTCTCCCTTCCCTTGTTACTGGGTTACAGTTAGGCAGGGCTAAACTAGGGAATTTATTACATAATAAATACCTGCCCAATCATATTTAAGAGAAAGATGATTGACGTGGCTATCCGGCCAAGCTGACTTCATAACACTTACTCTCATCTCCCCAATGATAAAACAATGCAGTGCACTTTGCTTTGCTTTTAGCTAGAATGAGAATTCAAATTAGCCTGATATGGTTTGAAAGTTACTGTGTTAAGCTAACTAGCAGACTTGGGTACACCATCCAAATCTGTATTAATCACTGAGTGGATAAGTGGCTCAAAAGTGTAACATAGCAATGCTAATGCTAACAGTTTCATGTAAGATGCTAAAACACTTAACTTCATAGTCTGGGAGGTGTAGTTAATTAAAAACAGATATGTGTGGTCTACTCTAGTCTGCTAGTTGGCCGATTAGTCAAGATAACTAGTAGACCACTGGGGTAATTGATAATAAGCTCAATAGTTTTGAATAGAAAAGCTAATGCTAACCGTTTCATGTAAGTGAATGGAAGATGCTAAAACCATTAGCGCCATACTCCAGGAGGTATAGATAAATAAAAACAGTTTCAGGTGGTTTAACCTAGTTTGTTAGTTAGTGGATTATTCAACCTTTCAACCAAGTAGGGTCCATTTGATAGATTTGGTAGTTAATAGCAAAATGTTGAAGCTATGCTAACTGTTTCATGTATGTGAATGGAGAATGCTAAAACGATTAGCGTCATATTACGACAGATTTGACTGGTCTAACCTGTTTTGCTAGTTAGTCAATTAGTCAAGCTTTCTAACCAAGTAGGGTCCATTTGATAGATTTGGTATTTTATTCCATATCAGCAAAATGTTTTAGTGAATGAATAGAAAATAAAACGGTACTTGAGCTGAAAGTGAGCTGTCAATCAAACATGATCTGGACACGCCCACACAGTCCTGAGAAATGGTTTGAGCAGCCAAATGAGCTGTTTTTGAGCTTTCTAATAGTTATGAATGTTTATTTTCATTCAGATTTTTGTGGATGCTTAATGAGACACTCAACTTTGATATCATATATGAATTTTTATAATTTCAAGCCACGTTTCCAGAGGCTTTAAGAGGTTAATTAAAACCTGAGCGACACCTGAAACTGATTTACCTGTTTGAGGAGGTTGCAGGAAAGAGTGAAAATGTCGAAGAGGGAGGAATCTCTGAATGATGATGCAATCTTCCTATGTTTGGTCAGAGGATGTGTTGTGTCAGCCTGCAGAGGAAAAAAAAAACACACAACATGTTAAAATAATTTAATTCAACACACACAGAAGGAAATGAAGGGAAGAAGAGATGAAGCTACCTGATTGATCTCATTCGTCAGTTGGGACAGGATGGTGACCCCGATGATGCAGTGCTCAACGCTGTCCTGTAAACACGCAGTTACACATCGACACGGTGACAAACAAGCTCAGAGACACGTTCACTCTTTACTGTTTTACACCAGATGATCAAACACTCACCTGTAGGAAGCGCGTCACATCGGCGATGACGTTTCTGAAGACGTAATCATCTTTCTGACAGTCGAACCAGCCCAGTTTGGTGATCCTGGCGTACAGCTGGATCAACGCCTGGGTGACGAATGCTGCTAACTTTGGCCGCGTAGCCAAATAATTCAGCACATAGTTCCCTGTTCGTTAAAAAAAAAGACAAGAAGAGCTTCATGAGGTTCAGCACCAGATCACTAAAATTATATATAGTCTCTTAAAGATTTATAAGCAACCTCTTCTTAGTTTTGAAAAGAAGACGTTTGATAAGATTATAGAGCAGAGCTGCAACGATCCGTCAGTTAATTGATCGGTGGAGAAAGTGAATCTGGCAGTAAAATCAAATTTGATTTGTCCACCTGACAACATAACAACAGACGCAGCCGGAGGTGCCGCCGCCTTCAACCAGACGACAACATATGAGCAGTCTAACTTTTTTTTTTTTAAACTTTTTATTGTTGCTAGGCTACCACCAAATCACCTGTCCTTAACCATGAAGTAAACTCACTCCAGACTGCTGTATTCTGTTCAGATCATGATAACCAGTTCATAAACTCATACAGCTCCACGTATCCATCAACAGCCTCCACTAGTTTGTCCCGGACCAGTCTGGTTATCTCCACCGCCTGAAGTCCCGCCTCTCAATTCATCTGATTGGACGATGGAGGACAAAAAAACGCAAATGTCGTTGTACGCTTTTCAGCTCTAAGTTGTTGTTTTTTTTAATTCGAAGCGTCCCAGCGAGCAAAAAGCTTCACTCTCACTGAAAACGTTTACATAAAGCCGCCACAGGCTGCTAGAAGCGCTCCGTCCGATCGGCACCTTAAAAAGCTTCTCCGTGTGGCCGTTAAAGAAGCCGGAGGTGCAGTAACGTCAGACTAAAAAGACAAGAGAGATACTCACGGATGTCGATGCGTTGCTCGAGGGGAAGAGGGTTGCTGGTTCGAGATACCAGTTTAGACAAACAGGTGGCCGCGAGCAGCTGAGAGTATGACGACTGTGAAGAGAAGAAACATCAGCAAACGTCAGGTCAGGTGTTTCGTCTGTCGGTCCACCACTTTAATTCAGATTTAAAACAACTATCGGATGGATTGTTTCATGATCCCCAGAAGATGAATCTCACTGACTCTTCTTCTAGCGCCACCATGAGGTGGACTGTTGTGATTCAAGGTGAAATATCTCCATAACTACTGCTTATTTTGTTATTGTCTTACTACTGCTACAGCTGCAACGATTAATCAATTAATAGATTAGTCCATCGACAGAGTTTGATAATCTAATAATTGTCATTTTTTAAGCAAAAGTGACAATTATTCTCTGGTTCCAGCTTCTCTTTGTGAGAATGTGCTGCTTCATTATTATCTGAATATCTTTGTGTTCTGGACTGTTGGTCAAACAAAACAAGACGTGTGAAGACGTCATGTTGAGCTCCTAGAAACACCTGACGGACATTTAACTAAACAATTAATTGATAATAAATCATTAGCTGCAACCTAAACTACTATTATGACTGAAATAAAGCTCGAGCACCTCTAGAATATGTAATAAATGCATTGTGTGTGTGTGTGTGTGTGTGTGTCTATGCATTCATGTATTTGTTGTTATGGATTTGATGGTAGAAGACGTTGCCTAGGCAACCACACTCTTGCATCAGTGCTGTGTTTACATCATCATTAGTCTTCTGGACATTATATTGTGTTGAGGTGACATTATGCAGATATGTGTGATCGTCGATGATCATGTGACCAGCAGGTTAGGCTCACACAGACCCCCCCCCCCCCCCCGAGCCACCAGGGACGTCACAGGTCAAACACTGCGTCCGAGTCTACTCACACTGCCTCTCTCCAGCAGTAGCTGACATTTGCTGAGACAGTCGGGGCTGTTGGTGAACTCCACCAGAGCTTTCTCTGCCTGGTGTCGGACGGCGGTGTCGGTCGTCTCGTACAGCTGCTTACATAGGATCTCCAGCTGGGCAAGGCCCTAGATAAACACACAGAAACACGGAAGACACAGAGCTTATCAGTCAGCAGCAGGCAGAGAGATGTGCCCAATGTTAACGATCGTATAACAAGGAACAAAACGCAAGAACACAGAGAACAGCGTGTTCTTCACAACACGCTTCAGCATCCAGCTACACGTATATCTCAGCCCCCCCCCCCACAAAACCCTAACCCTAACCCAAACAAACCAGTACAATCATATCAGTGGATATCAATAAACCAGTATGAGTCTACTGATCAATCAACTGAATAATAACCTCAACTCATTAAATAGTTACGTTTACACTTCCAGCTTCTCTAATATGAAGAAAATCAACCAACAATTACTTTATTATTATATTTATTATTATTACATTTATTCAAGCAGAAATGTCAAACATGCTCTGGTTTTAGCTTCTCTTTCTTTTTTTCTGACTGATTTGTGTGGTTTTGTTTTATGTGACAGTAAATCTTTTAGATTTTGGACTTTTGATCAGACAAAATAATAATCATCAATGACATATATTAATATCAGTAACTATTTAATTAATCGATTAATTGTTCGTGTAATTCTTTGAGCAAAAATACCCAAAAAATTCTCAGATTACAACTTCTCAAACTTTTATGCTATTAAACTAAATGTCTTCTGGTTTCGGACTGTTGGTCAAATGAAACTAAACTAAAGCTGCAACTGACGATTATTATCACTTTCAATTAATCTGCTGATGATTTTCTCAGTTAATTGATTAGTTGTTTGGTCCATAAATATCAATCGCTGCCCGAGACGACTTCAACGTTTTGTCCCCAACACAAAGATCTTCAGTTTACTGTCACAGAGACTAAAGAAACCAGAAAATATTCACATTTAAGAAGCTGAATCAGAGAATTTTTATGTTTTTTTCTAAAAAAAAAAAAAAGATTCAAAACGATCAATCACCAAAATATCTGGCAAATAATTTTATGTCGGTCAATTGATCGATTCATCGTTACAGCTCTGAACTAAACGCTTCAATATTTCAACCTTTATCAATATTTTCTGACATTTCATAGACCGAAGATTCAGCAAGAAAATCAGTAACAAGAATGAAAACAACTGAAAGACGACGAACAGATATCAGATAATTAATCAGATAATTAATCAGATAATTAATCACCAAATAGTTTAATAACCAAGTTGTCGTTTTGAGTCGTTTGTTAAGAAAGAAAAAGTCCAAATTCTCACATTTTTTCACTATTTTCTGAGACCAAACGGTTCATCGATAATGACAATAATAGTTAATTGCAGCCCTGCTGACATGTGTTTGCTACATGTGATATTATCCTTTAATATATTATATTTATATTCATGGTCAGATGAGTGAACACTTTCCTGACACGTAAACAAAAACATGTTTAGAAGAAACAACTTTTTAATCTCATATATTTAAATGATAAATGTGGCCGGCAGGAAAAAAAAGTGCTGAGTCATGCTCAGTCACAGTGAGATGTCAGTTACTGATAAATCCAAAATGGTGGCGCACCCAGGTTAAAGATCTGTGCAGGTTTCCAGGGTCTTTCTCGGTGTATTGATTACTTAAAGGAGTGTGTGTGTGTGTGAGGAGTGTTTCGGGGGGGGGGGAGCGGTATGAGAACAAGTGTGAGACGGTGTTTTATCTGCAGCAGGTATGACAGACTGACATCGAGTCCCGACACTCTGCTGACCGCTGATAAGAGCTCAGCACCAAACCCTGCCGGCGCTCAGACGTCTGCAGCAGCAGACTAAATATACCCTTCAGAGTTCACAGCGATAAACTCGCATCCAACCAGCTTATTTATGGATAGAAGATAAAATTAAACAGTTGGTTGTTTTTCAAGCTTGATACAACAGGAAGTGTCTGTCAGGATTAATTATTTCCCCCCATTGATTAATCGATTAATAATTTCATTTATGAAGTGAAATAAGAGAGAAAATTATCCATTTTATTTTCCCACAGCCAGAGACGGATAAACCTGCTGGGGGGCCCCGGGGCAAAGGTTTGTTGTTGGGCCCCCATTGACCCCCCCCCCCCCTCCCCCAACTATACACAGCAGGACTCTAGAGATGAAATTAATAGATGATTAATTAGTTGGAAAGTTAATTGGCAACATATTTGTTCATATATATTTGTTTCCAGCAGCAGTTTATCATGATAATAAACATCTTTGTAGATCTGCAGCGATCAGTCAAACGACAGAAGATTAATCACAGACTATTTTGATAATCAATTTTTTTTTTAAAGGAAAAATGTCCAAATTCTCTGGTTCCAGCCTCTCACATGTGAATATTTTCTGGTTTCTTTAGTCTCTATAAACAGTAAACTGAAGATCTTTGGACTGTGGATCTGATGACGTCATCTTGGACTTCAGGAAACACTGATCCACGTTTTTTCACTATTTTCTGGCATAAAGACCGAATGACATTTGTTTGTTAAAACATGTGATATTACCCTTTAATATATTATATTTATATTCATCTTGGACAATGATTGACAATTTACGGACCAAAACACTAATCAATTAATCAACAAAATAAATCACCAGATTAAATTGATCGTTAGCTGCGGCCCTAAAATATGACGAAGAAAAGTAGCAAATCGTCACATTTGAGCAACTGGAACCAGAGAATATTTGCTGCCAATTAAGTTTCTGTCGACTGATTAATCGATTAATTGACTAAACGCTGCAGCTCCAGAGAACATTGTGGGGAAAAAACTCCACTTCACAGTTTCTCAGAGTGTCCGGTGATGTTTGTTCACTATGTTTTGTCTGACTGATGTGATCAATACTTCAAAGATCTGACAAACTGAAACCAGAGAATATCTGACTTTTTCTTTTTTGCTTTAAAAATGATTCATTCGAATTTAAATATAGTTTCTGGGAAATTTTCTGTCAGTGGACTAATTGTTTCAGCTCTGAACAGATGTGAAAACACTGAGCTTTGGATCGGCTGCACACATCCAGATGTGCTGCAGCGTCCGCCCGCCGACATGCTTTTTGGTTTCTAATTTAAAATCAAACCACTTCTATTTTCATTTTTACATGTGCAGCCTGACAGCGGACACGTTTGTTGGGTTTTCTCGTCTTTTTACATTTCTGCTTTTATTCTACTTCCTTGTGTCCGGTTTCCTGAGCTGACAGCTTCGGGGCGGCGGCGGCGGCGGCGGCGCCTGGCTCAGTCCATTCTTGATTAAAAGCTGTTCTCACTGCCTACTTTTCTCTTTTTAGAGCACGCCATGTGAAAATACTTTTCTCTGACTCGCTCATTTCTCCGACTGTTGTCTGTCGTCCCTCCTCTCTCTGTGTGTGTGTGTGTGTGTGTGTGTGTGTGTGTGTGTGTGTGTCTCACTGACTTACTGGACTGCAGAGATTTGATTGGTTGAGTAGCATCACGTGAGATGATTTACAACGTATGCAAATCGGTCTCTGAAGGCCCAAACACACTGAAAGCGTGTGACACGTGCGTTTTGAAGTACATCTATTGTTTCTAACGGCCAAACACAAACCAAAGGCGTCATGAGGGGCGTCAAACTGTCTCGACGCCCCGACTACGTCCTTGTTTATGATTTTGGAGCATCGAATGAGGAGCGAGCGAGCAAACAGAGACACACAGCGCCAGACAGCTGAACACAGAGAGACAGTACAGCGAGCGGTGATGAGAACGAAGCCTCTGAATGAGAGAAATAAAACGTTTTATTCTGATTATTTCACAGCTCAAATAAATAACCATCAAACAGTCAACAGATGGTTTTACTGTGCAAACAGACGCTCTTAGTTTCAGTTTCCTCCACATTTCTCTCTTTCATTCATTCATTACTTCCAACTAACGCAGCGTTAATACAAACAACCAAACATAAATCTGAGTTGCTTCTCTGCTGTTGGCGCCACAGGACGCACGTTCAGGCGGCTGGATCAGTACCGTAAAGTCTAGAAAAGCTGCGCCAGTTAAAATAGAAACGCTCAGTCAAAATTTAATACTTCTCAATAATTGATTAGTTATATGTCCGGGTCCAGTTGCCTGTTAGTGACCTCGCCACTATTCGATGACTCTAAACAATTCCACGATAGTGAGTAATCACGTTCACACAGTGTATGAGTGAAGATAATTAGTAGCTCGTTGATATTAATGATCATGAGCTCATAATGAATTTAAGGGGAAACACTGTTTAGCACACAAGTGAAAAATCACTCCAGAGGTTCTGCATGAAGTGATTTTTCTCGTCGATACATTTAATAATTTTCGATAATGAAAATAATTGTTAGTGTCGCCCTAATCTGTTTGTACTTATGTTCATACAGACTGAGATGTAACTGTAGTATCTAATGAAGTAGTTTAACATGAAGGAGAAAGAATTATTAATAACAGTAAACTCAGTGACGTCTTTGGGTCTGACAACAAAAACAAACACCAAGCTGATATTAGTTTAACGTGATATAAAACAAAGTCTTCACTACTCCTGGTAAAACCTGCTAACACAGTTCAACAAGTACAACACGCAGCATCACATTTCATATTTTGTCCCAACAAACCAAACACAACACAAAGATATTCAGTTTATTGTCACAGATGACTGAAGAAACCAGAAATATTCACATTTAAGAAGCTGGAACCAAAGAATTTTAACCTTTTTTCTTAAAGAACGACAAAATAGTTTAGATTAATCGACTAATCGTTGCAGCTCAGATACTAACTGCAATCTGGATCTCTTTGTTTTAGATGATTGGTTGGTTAAAAAAAAAAAAAAAGACAAAAGAAGATTTAATCTCAGACTGTGGAAAACTACAACAGCCATTTTTCTTTGCTGTAATTAGCTTCACAAACCGAGCAGTTCATTAAACGGGGAAAATGACTTTAACCTTTTTACTGGACCTGCTGACATTCTGTGAATTGATGCTCATCAAGTATTTAAAACCCGTCGCTGAAGTTGAAGAAAGCCGGTTTTACAACTTCCCTCTGTGAGTCACACAGACCAGCAGTATTTCTGACAGCCTCCCCTCCTCGCACGAGAGTCACTACTTTCACTCTCAACAACCGCGAGGGATCAGACTCACAGCTGCATGAAATAACGCCGTCGGAAACATGAAACTTTAACATGAGTCAAAGCTCTTCTGAGCAAATATGAGGGGCGGCTCCAGGAGGAGCGGAGCCACAGATAACTAAACATTTCAGTGCACAGAAGTGTGATGAGACTTCGTTAAAGAGCGTAAAGCAGGCTGGTGTTTAACGCTGCCGGTCTGTCATTAATTACAGCAAAGCAAACCGAAGGAATGAGAGATGGAAGCTATTTAACTCACTGAGTCCAACTTCCTCTTAACAAGAGCAGCGTCTCAACTTGTCTCATTAGAGCCACAAACTGAGGCTCTGCATGTACAGCTGCCATTAGTCAATTAATCAAAATGAAAATTAATCTGCAACTGTTTTGATACATATATTATATATGTGGGGAGGTTTTGGACTGTTGCTCGGACATTTGATGACATCTCCTCGCTCTCTAGGATACTGTGACGGCCGTTACTCACTCTTCTCTGATGAAGATCAAATGATTAATCAAGAAAAATGAAAGTAAACGCAGCTCTAAGTCTCCTGCATCATTATTACATGTGAGTCACTACAGAAAAGCATTTTGATCTTCCCTAAAAAATAAAAACCCAGCGATGTTTGAAAACCTCGACGGCTGTTAAACAACACTTCCTCTGTTCTGAAGGTGTTTCCACAATCCTACAAACACTCTTAAAACCATCTGGATGAAAAATGATTCACTTTGATGCACTTTAAAAACATTTTTAATCCGTTCTGCAATTTTTGCCTCTTTTTCCCCTCCGATTCCAACCAAAGATGACAGCTGGTGTTCATTCATTTAGTGGTTTTCTCTCATGTTGTGTAATAAAAGTTATTTATTATTACATCATTTCCTGCAACCTGGATTAGGAAACACAGTTATAATTTATGAAACAAGCTTAATATCTTTATTGTGCAGGAGACTGTATATCTTTTATTCCAGGTGGTTAGAAGAGTGTTTAACAACCTGAGTTTTTCAAACATCACTATAATGGTGACACACGAGATGCTCAAACTGAGGCGAGTTTTCGGTCAGATTTCTGTTTCCAGTGACAAAAACATAACAGATTAGTTTATATCATCATCACTCACTGCATGATGCAAAGTTCAGTACTGTTGAAAACTTTGATCAGATCACCTTTCTTTGAAGCTCTCGTGATAAACCACCAGTGATGGAAAGTAACTAAATACATTTACACAAGTATTGTACTTAAGTACAGTTTAGAGGTACTTGTACTTTACTTGAGTATTTCCATGTGATGCTACTTTTTTTACATTTCAGAGGGAAATATTGTACTTTCTACTCCACTACATTTATTTGACAGCTTTAGTTACTTTTCAGATGCAGATTTGACACAATGGATAATATAACAAGCTTTTAAAATACAACACATTGTTAAAGATGAAACCAGTGGTTTCCAACCTTTTTGGCTTTTGACGTCTTACAAAAAGCAGTGTGTAGTCGGGGTCACATTACACATGTCTATGAGTTGTTAACAGCTCCACCAAATAGTGATTTTTCCCTCTAAACTTCTCACATGCTTTCATTTCAATAAATGTTCAAATGATCCAATATTTCAGCAAAAATCAAAGATTAGAGAAAAAGTCCAAAAACTGAAAACAGATTTGTGTATCAGAACTTTGTTTTTTCTTCTTTCCTCTCCCATTAATCATCTCACCACCCCTCAGATTTATCTGCTGACCCTTTGGAGGGGCCCGACCCCTAGGTTGGGAACCACTGGACTAAACTAGCTAACTGTATATAAAGTAGTGTAAACTAGCTCCACCTCCAGCAGCTACAACAGTAACATGCTGCTCTAACACTGATGCTTCACTATTAATAATCTAATGATGTCATATATAATAATATATCAGTCAGAGGGACCAAACCACTACTTTTACTGCAATACTTTAACTACATCAAGCTCATAATACTTATGTACTTTTACTGCAATACTTAAAACTACATCAAGCTCATAATACTTATGTACTTTTACTGTAGTAGGATTTTTCATGCAGGACTTTTAATTGTAATGAAGTACTCTTACATTGCTTTATTAATACTTTTACTTCAATAAGGGATCTGAGTACTTCTTCCACCTCTGAGATAAAGCTGGATAAGATCCAGAGTTAATGTCACTGATGCAGCTCCTCCACGCTGCACCGGTTAGTCCTGCTGCTGCTTGTCTCTAGTATGGAGGATAACTGCTGCTCATGTTGACAACTGGCAACAAAATACTTTCATTTAGTATCTAAACTGTTTGATTTGGGCTGTGATGGTGATTAAAATAAAGCTGACAGTTAGTATTTACTTGCTAGTTCAGCTGCCGCATTCAAAGCTACCAAGGCTATCACTACAACAATAACATTGAGCATGGAGTTAGCATCGAAACCAACACATAAACATCTTCCTCAGGACATTATGCAGGACCAGCAGAGGGAAACATTAGGTTTATAAATTCATCTTGCAATTTAACTTCATCCATTAAACCGTTTTCCTCTTCGCCTTGCAGCTAACTTCCATCCCCAAACATGTGTCCAGCAGCACGAAGCTAACGTTAGCCAGCTAAACAACAGCACCGCTTGGTTACGCACATAAACAACTCGGGAGTAAAAATCCTCCGGGTGCCTACGTTTCACTGCTTTTTAACTACCCGACACGGTGATAACATCCACCGGCATGAATCGTGTTTACCGGACAAACAGATAAACAAACCGAACCGTGTTTTCAAACCGGGGCTCGGGCGGGAGAAGTTGACGTCTTGGGGCTGAAGCTAACGTTAGCCTAGCATGCTAACAGAGACTCGTTTACCCTCACACCTAAATATTTCAACTGTTTGGGCGAAAAAAGCTGAAAATACAAGTTTTAACAGAGCTAATATTCATATTATGAGTCTCACTGGCGCCAAACTGAACAGCTCGTGTTAGCGTGACAGCCATTTGTCCGCCGCCAGGTCCGTCAGTGTTTTATTGTTTACTTCAGTAAAATATGCCGATAAACCCGCCCGTCAACCCAGACATGAAGTGCCTCCATCGGACACAGACACCGGCGGTTACACGCCGTATAACCAAGAGGCTCCGGAGGTTCTCTTTCTTTAAAAGAGCCTGGAATCATCCTCGCAGCTAACGCAGGCTAACCCTGCAACAAGCCCAGCCTGAGCAATGACAGCAGGCCACAAGTCAACACAAGCAGGCGGACACATCCTTGTCTTTTACCGCCGGCAGCCGGAGCACCGCGGCCGCCTGCAGGCACCGGCCGCCCGCCGGCTCCGTGCCGAAGACACAGCAGCCGGATCCGCGCTCCGACTCATTCCCGCACACGTGGATAAACTGTCGGTTACAAAAACATGAAACCTCTGCTTACCTGCACATGATCCGCCATTTTTCTCCATTTCATGCACCTCTCACTCCCCCGCTTATGGGTATGGACAGAGGCAACAGCGCCCCTTCTGGCGGCGCCTCGCTACTGCAGAAAACTATAATTTCAGACTGCCATTAAACACAGCACACAGAAAACAGAGAAAACAGATCAATATACAGGCAACAGATCAATACGCAAGAAAACATATCAACACAAAGAAAACAGATCAACACAAAGAAACAGATAACAGAAAGAAAACAAACTTTAAAGGACAGGTTCACAGTCAGGTGTCCATAGTAACAGTGAAAGAGGTTTTCCTCGCTGTAATCATTCCTCCTTTTCATACTGGATATTAAAAGATCCTTCAAATGTGCTTTCAAAGGAAATGATGGAGGCCAAAATCCACAGTGTGTCCACACAGTCATTTAAAAGTCTGTGTGAAGCTTCTATTCAGCATCATCAGTCTGAGTTAGTCATATCAAGAGGATATCTGACACATTTACAGTCTTTTTAGCATCAAATTCCCTCTTTGTGTTACCTCGGACAGTGTTTCCCTGTTGAGCTGTGGTGGAAGTATAGTAACAAAAAGAGGGACTTTGGCACTAAAAAGACTGTAACGTTGAAAGATATCTACTTGATTTGACTCATTTGGACGCTGAAGCTTCATATTAGCTTCAGATTTTGTCCTCCATCACTTCCATTGTAAGGTCATTATGAAGGGATCTTCTAATGGTCAGTATGAACAGGAGGAATGATTACAGCAAGAAAAACAGGCTCCTGACTGTTTTAAGACACACTTGAAGGATTGTGAAGAATTGTAAATCTGTTTCTTGTAAATGTTTCTGTGTTCTTCTACCACTCGTTTTGACTTGTTTCATGTAAATACAGTAAAAATGTTTATTGGAAATGGACATGATACAGACATACATATTTTTAATTTTGATAATTTCTGCTTTTGTCTCAACTATGGTACTTTAGATTTGTATGATGGTCAAATAAAATGCAACACAAGGCTTAAAAAAATGATATTCTCTTTGTTTGACTATATTATAGCATCAGAATAATATATTTATCTCTCCATAAATCCCCCAAAATAAAGAAGAGACCAATATTAAAGATTAGAAATGGTAACTTGTATATTCTGCAATGATACTAAAACCATATAACTAAAACTTTTAATTAACTGTAGTTACATCCTTTATCCAAAATATATCAAGTTTAGTGAAAACACAGTTTTTCAGAGCTTAAATAATTTGTTTTGTCCAACTAACAACTTACAGTCCAAACCTCAAATATGTTAAAATGACTACAATATAAAACTTTTTACTCAATAAATTAACTTTTAACTTTGAATTTACTTTCATGTGATTGGCCAGTTCTCTTTGTACTAATATAAACTTTGAACAAAAGTATAAGTGCAATAGGCTGACAGTAAATATCAGTGTTTTCTGAGTGATATTAAATGTTTGTGTCAGAGTTTGTTGTCCTGGAAGAAAAGAAAAAGTCAAACACAAAGAAAATGTTCAGATCTTCGTTTATCATTCTGTTAACAGACTGTAACATGTTAAAAATAAATAACTTGTTAGTGATAATAAAAGATTTGTGATGTTTACGGACGTCAGGAGAACAGCGCTTTGTAAAGTTGGTGCGTTCATGTGCGCCCGGAAAAACGGATACTGTGACACATGTACAGAAATAACGTATCAAATACGTAAAGAGGAACTAATACTAATACTATTGCCACCAGTAATACTACTACTACTACTACTACTGCTACTACTACTGATAATAATAATAATAATAATAATAATAATACACACTGCTATCAATCAATCATCAATCAGACTTTATTTGTACAGCACCTTTCATTCAGATGACTGACAACCTGATAATAAGACAGAACAAATGTAAACAGTAACAGTTTGAGAATAATGCACACGAGGAATAAACATTATAAAAATGTAATAAAATAAAATACATTAAATAATAAAGTAAAATAAAAACAAGATAAAATAGAAAAAAAAACAAAGACAAATAAAACCAATAAGGGAGAATTTTTTTTTTTTACAATTCAAGGACGATTAGTTGTTTTGATAAATAATGAAAAAAAAAAAGACATGAATTCATTTAAATACTTTTATTTCACTCAGGAAATGATTTCTGCAAGAAGATTCAGGAAAGTTAAACCATCGTTTATTATTCATAAAGATTATTTCCTTTTATAACTGAATGCTTTTGGCTTCTGACCATCTCTTGCAGGCTATTCACATCCGTTATTGTGTTTTATCTATGTTGTGTTTTTAATGTTTTGCATTTTCTATTTTATTCTTCATTTTGTATGTATTTAATTTAAATTAACATTTTTAGCATCTATAAAGGAAGAAATATAACAGGAAGTGTTTACTTTCCCCTCCAGTGATAAAGTGCTGCCACATCTGTGTTGTATTCAGGTGATATTTATCAAAACGTTGGATCCTTCATTTATTACTCATAGTTTATTATTTTTCTTATTTTTCTTGTAACTAAATCTAATTTTCCCTGCTTTATTTCATTTTGTTGTTTTGTGTATATTATTAAACTTAATGCAAATGTGTATCTATTTATTTACTTTATTTATTATATAAATAAATAAAATTGTGTCTGTCTGATGTCTGTGGATTTTTTTCTTTGTTTTTCTTTCTCACAGTGCTGGTGTTGTAAACTGTTATGTTCATGTTGTTAATAAAGTTTTTTTTGTAGGGATATAAAAAGAGAAATAATTAGTGACTGACATCATGGCGGCTCCAGATCATGATGCACATGATCTATAAAACGTTGTGTTGTAGTTCCTGCTGTGGCCGCTGGAGGGCAGCAAACACTAAATGATTCAAAAACACTGACAGCAGATAAATATTCATATAAATATTTATATACAAACAGCATCTGTCAGCACTTCCTGTAATGAGGAGGAACTATTCACATCTTTACTCAAATAATAGTAGCTACAACAATGTAAAAATACTGCACTACAAGAGTATTACTCTGACATGATGTTATTATCAGCTTTATTTACGGAGAGTGTCAAAAAGTACTCATTCTACGGAGTTATATTATTAAATCTATGATATTCATTTATGCATTAATAAGCACCATGTTAATCTGTTTAGCCGGATGAATTGTTGGGGCCGTTTATAACAATGCATCATGTTTTACAAACTGTTGAGATGTTTTATTTGTTAAATCTTTAATCTGCAAAGTCATCAGTAACTATTTCTGTCACAGTACATGTAGTAGAGTCCAAGTAGAGAGAAGCAAACCTTTAAAATACTCAAGTACATAAAAAAAATACACTTAAAGGTTTTATTTGTCACATGCAAATAAATAAATAAATAAATAAATAAATGCAGGGTCGTCTGGCAAAAAAGTTATCTGAACCTGACCGACCTTCTGCTGCAATGCAACATGACGTCATCCAGCCAATCACAAACATGCAAGTGCATCTTCCTGTTAATAATTAATTATATATAACATGAACGGTTCTGTATTTCTACTGTTTACTGAGTGATTGTTGTGACAAAAGGAACATTTATTCAAATTGCATTTCAGTGGACTTCCTGCTCTCTCTCTCTTCAGCACACACACACGCACACACACTCGCACGCACACACGCACACACACACACACACACACACACACACACACACACACACACACACACACACACACCCTCATTACTTTATTTTATGTCTCTGTTTTGTTTATGCTGCCTACTTTTTGTTTGCTTTTTTGATTCTATGGTTGCTCGTTTGCTTATTTTGTGGATTAGGTGACTTTTGTATTTTTTTATAATGAGTATTGCGGTTGGATTCTTTCTATAAGTCTCTGGGGGTTTTTCTAAATCTCACCTGCACAATTTGCTTCTTTTCTTTTGCTGTTGTTGTGTTTCTGCTGCAAAAATAAATAAAAAATATGAAAATATAAAATAATTGCCAATGTGATAATTTTCCAGAGATGTAAAATCCTGTCATATAAATGAAAAAAATCACTGATCTGTTACCCAAACTGGACTTCCTGGATCATATCTCATGTCTCGCTGAAGCAACAGGTCTCCACTAACACAACAACACAGAAGGCTGTATGTGTTGTCATACAAGAGCCCTGAAATATATATATTATATAATATATATTACAGTGATAATATATATTACCATTGTGATCTCATGCTGGACATAAGCTGTGAACTACATCAGTTTGGAGGGGGTTTCTTTAAAGGGGACGTATTCTTTTTGTGGTTTTCTGTTATTTATATCCTGTTTTGATGTTAAACATGGTCAAAGTTCCAAAACATGAGGTGAACGTATGTAGAAATGCTGCCTGCGAGTCAAAACTCAGGGCTTCAACCTGCTTCAAACGCTTCGTTTGCAACGTGTTTTTTTTTCTACCTTGCTGACGAGTTGATGTCAGCTTAGCTATCCGTTCAATAGCCTTGGTTGCTAAGGTGGTTGCTAAGGTGTTTCCATGTGTTGTTCAGCTCCAACATGTACGGACGGATTTGAGAAGTTGACATTTGGAGTAAAGAAGGAGAAAAAGAAGTGAAATCCTGCTACTATAGTTTGTTTACGTAGCCTCCGGAGTCAGAGGAAGCTTCCTGAAAGCTGACCAATCAGAACAGAGTGGGCTCATCAGGAGGCGGGGTGTTAAAGAGACAGGAGCTAAAACAGCCTGTTTCAGACAGAGGCTGAACTGAGGGGCTGCATAAAGGACCAGTAGAAGATAAATAAGGTTAACTGGAAATCATGCAAATATATTCCAGTAGAGCCCCAGAATATAAATATAGAGCTGGAAATATGCAGAATATGTCCTCTATGTGTCAGCAGTGTTTGGAAATCACTTTTATGAGACGTGCTACAGATTCATACAAGTTATCGGATCAAAGGTCAACAGGCTGACTATTACCTGAATGTTTCGCTCCACCACGGCTCAACGAGGAACGAGGAATCTGGTTGTAAACAGACTGTAACTGTAGAGGATATTGATTTTGTCGCTCATCTCTTACAGTGTAGAGAGAATATCTTCAGGGTCAGTATGAAGAGTGAGAATTATTACAGCCACTAAGATCCATTTCCACAAACACATCAGTAAAGTATTATGACAGCCTTGAGGAGTAGAAGTTATTGAAGTCACAGTGATCTCAGTTCTGTGTGGAGAAGCTTCAGCTGATCTCTCTCAGTATCTGATCTGTCACGGAGTCAAAGCTCCGACTCTTTTTTTCTCAGCAGCTGTAAAAAAAAAAAAAAAAAAAAGCAGAGAAGTCGTCGACTCAGAGTTGACCTTTTGTTGACAGACTACAGCCTTCCTGCCGGCTGTATCACGTTGCTCAGCTGTGTTTAGCATTTCATCATCAAACAAGAAGCTCTTCTCACACTCAGTCAGTGTTTGAGGTAAAGCTGCATCTAAATCTGTCTTTGATGTGAGTTTAGACTCCCTGTTGCACTGGAAATACTGAACTCCTCCGCTTCAGTACAGAGAAACATATACTGTATATCACTGACACGGCATCAGAACTGGGTGTAAAGTCTTCAGTTATAGTTTATAGTTTAGTTGATGATTGAATCAAATTAGCTGGATGAGAACTGACAGGATTATGATGTTAGCCTGAAGAACAGCTCCTATTTGGTTCTTTGAAGGCAGTTTGAGGATTGATTTGTTGATCCTGAATAACCGACTGCTGATCATGTGACTGCTGTTATAATGAGGTAGATGTGATGGGAACATAAATCTGATTATATGTGTGTTTCTACTGTTTCTACACTTCCATCACACACAATGAAACCTTTTAAAACACTTCAGAAAAGTTCAATTTCATAAACAACTTTTAGCAAAGTGAGTTCTGCAGTTAATAAGTTTTACTGTTCAAATATCAAATTAAATATCACATATCGACGACCGAAGAGCAAAACCTCCGATCTGAAAAATGCACTTTTTTGAGAAAACAAAAAAAATTTGTTTTCTTGCAGAATGCTATTTGTTAAGGATATTACATATTAGATTATTATATTATGTGTTATAGATATTAATGCCTCGTAAAGTGCAGATAGGAGCTTTTGTACTTGGTGCAAGTTGGAAGAGTTTCTACAAAACGATGCTCTAAATTAAGTTAATAATTAAAATTAAATTAAAAACAAAATTAAGTTTGTTTTCAGGTAAAAAGATGTAGTAAATGTAATAGTTACTACATTGTAGTAAATTCAGTGTATTTGCTTCCTCGTCCAGTGGAAATGAATGTTCAGTGATTTGTGCTGTAGCCTCTCTACACATCCAGGGATTCTGCGTTGTGTTTTTGTTTTGTTGTGTGACTTTTCTGTCACAACGAAGGATTATCCTGCAGACAGACTGAATATGAGCAGCCTTCCTTGTTCTTATTATCCAAAGTGAAATCCGCCAATCAGAAAACTCTGCAGATAGGAAGGAGGTTTTGTGCTTCAGCCATCGATGTCCTTTAACAGTCAGAATCTTTTAGGTGAGTTTATGTCTTTTTGTTAACAGAATCCAAAACTACATTTGTATTGATTCATTTTTAGTGCCCAAACCTTTATTTGGTTGTATATTTCATCCTGTATGAGTACAGGTAACTCTTCATTATAAAGATTAAATTGTGACGATTACACCAATAAATCCCTGCATGTTCTTACCTACAATCATAATTATATCAGCGAGACATTTGTACATGAAAATGAGTTCATGTTTTGACCCTAAAACGTCTTGGTCCTGATCAGCTGACTGTCAATAAGCTGCACTTTAGCAGGTTTTGGGGGTCTTGTTGGACTTGTTGCTATGACAACAGTTCCAGATTGATTTAAAGACAGCTTCGTCAGCAGTCTAATCAGGATAACCTGCCTTCAATCTGAGTACTTGATGTCATCAGTGGTGACCAACATCTTCCTTAAGGGGGCAGTAGAGGATCAGACACACCGCTGTTCTGTACCACACACACACACACACACACACACACACACTAACACAGACACACACACACACACACACAGAGTATCAAACACATGATAAAACCTGACACTAATATGTTTGTTTCTGTCACATTTTCCACATTTTTCTATCATGCCAGTCACAGTGTGTGTGTGTGTGTGTGTGTGTGTGTGTGTGTGTGTGTGTGTGTGTGTGTGTGTGTATATGTGTGTAGGTGTATATGTTCATGTTCACGCTGGGTAATTTATTTCAAAAATAGAGGCTCTCTCTGCAGGACGCTGTTTGTGCCAGAGAGAGAAGACAGACATGCATGAGGAGTTCAAGTCAGCTGATTTTCTACATGTGAATCAGACACGCCGCCGCTCTACTCGTGTGCACTATGATGCAGAGAAGAAGAAGAAGAAGACGACGGCAGCTCTGAAAACGAAAGAGTGAGTGCTGTGGGTGAAGATGAAAGAGGAGAGAAAACAAGCATTTAGAAGAGAGTTCTGGAATAAGAAAGAGGAAGGTTATTAAAACCAAACGGTTCGGGCGTCTGAGAGAAGATGGAGAGTAAATAGAAGGAGGAAATGGAGGAGAATGAGGTTAAGAAAAGAAGAGCGACACATAAGAAGAAATCATAACTGGATGGAGAGGAGGAGGAGGGGGAAGGGGAGGGGGGGGGGCGAGCAAGGCCACAGGTGGTCCCTCTTCACTCCATCAGACGGAGGAAGATTGTGGTCCACGGGGGAAGAGGAGGATTGATGGGTGGAGGAGATATTGAGACGAAGCAAACAAGAGGGAATTAGCTTCTTAAAACATGTCCTCTGTCCTCTCCTCGTCCATTATTATTATCAGCCAGCATTACGTCATTTTGGAGTTCATGGTGGAAGTGCGAAAGACAGTTTCATGGGTGAAGAATGTGATGGTTAAAATGGTTAAAAATACTGTACGCATTTCCAGTATAGCTCTATATTCATTAATGGGCAGGTTCACAATTCTTCAAGTGTCTTAAACCAACAGTCAGGAGCTCAAATGAACATTAAAACGTTTTTTCTTGCTGTAATCATTCCTCCTGTTCATACTGACCATTAGAAGATTCCTTCATAATGACCTTACAATGGAAGTGATGGAGGACAAAATCTACAGTCCTCCTTCTGTGCAAAAAAAATGTATTTAAAAGTTTATTTGAAGCTAATATGAAGCTTCAACGAGCTCAACAGGGAAACACTGTCTGAGGAAACACAAAGAAGGAATTTGATGCTAAAAAGACTGTAAATGTGTCAGATATCCACTTGATATGACTAACTCAGACTGATGAGGCTGAATAGAAGCTTCACATTTTTGCATTTTCTGCACTAAATGATGGTGTTATGTACATATTCTCTCTATATTTCTTTTTAAACTTCACATAGTTTTACTTAAACTTGAAACATTCTGTTTACAGCCTCTATTTTGTGCAAATAAACATGGGTTTTGTGGTTTGTCTTTTATATTACAGTCTTGTGATGCTCGTCACGTCGCTTTCCGCTGTACACGCTGTGGTGTGCATGAGACATAAACATCTTTTCTAGTCTTTACCTGACTGTAAAACCCTCCTGATATGTCAGTCTGCACACAGCGAGTAGTAACAGCTCTTTATACCGGGTATGTGTACTCAGATTGTTACAAAACTGCATGAACGCTCATACAAACTGTGGCAGTTTGAGAATATGTATGCAGCGAGCTCTGGAGAAATAAAAGGCCACAGTTTATCTGCTGCTGTGTGCAAAATACCGGGAAAGATTTACCTGCAGGAGAGGACGTAATGTTCCTCTCTACATTCATTATTCTCTCACAGCGGCCGTAGCTCAGGAGCGTCAGCAACATGTGTGTGTTATGTGTGTGAGCGGTGGATGTAAATCACATGTACGTGGCTGCAGGCCAGAGACTTCCGCTCAGCAGTGAGAACATTTGTTGGTACTGCTTGTAGTCGGGCAGACTGGACTCCACTGCTGTCCCCGTGTGTCAACACCCAGCATGCTAATAGAAACAACATTAGCTCCCCGAGGTTTTGATAATGTGTTTTCTAACCTACTGTGGGATAGCTGTATATATATATATATATATATGTTCTGTTAGTTTTCAGTGCAGCACTGAGTGCATTGAAAATGGACATATCATGGGAATATTAACATATATTCAATTGTGTGTGTAAAAAAAATAAACATTATCTCAGAATCAAGTGGATCCAGACTTATCCTAGACTTTAATTCCAGTTATTTCCCAATTTTGCATTCATGCATGCTTTGTTTTACAGCTATTTTAATAATTTCCTGATCATTTCCAAAGAATTTTTGGGGTAAAACGTATTAAATTTGGTATTAGTTAGAGAGAGAATAGGAATTTCCTGGGAAAAAAAACTCCATTTAACCCTTTCATGCATGAATTATGATAATATCAGTCAGGATTTTTTTCCTAAGTGTTTTATTCCTCTTTAGGCATGAAAAAAATATTTGAACTTTGAACATTTTTCAAGGAGTTTGTCCAACTTAGTGGACAGATGATTAATTGTCATTTTCTCCCAACATAAAATCAATACTTGGAAATTTTAAAAATTGTATCACTCACTTAGTTGATACCTGATGTTACAAAATTTTATTTACCTGCAAGGGTCTATTACTGTAGAAGGATTGGTGAGATATTCCTGAGCAGCGGAGCATTTCCGGCCATCTTGGTTTTGAGAAATTTGTGTTGCACTTACAAAGGCCGGCCAGTGGATGGCAGCGTATGGGACGACACACTAGAGTCCACTGTGTTGGCTGATGTGCAACTACACCATTAAAACCCCATGCATATATAAGAAAACGGCTTTTGAATAGCTGTCCACTGTAGTGACCACTATGCATGAAAGGGTTAAACCAAAGTATTATTATTATTATTTTAGAAGACTCCATTCTCCATGTATGTTTAACTGCCTTCTCACCAATTTCCAATTTTTACATGTTTATCTGACCCGCTGTGCACCGACTAAAAGCCTCTTGAATACACTAGCAATTAACTGGAATCACTGGGTTGGAAGTGTACCAGTTGGACTCTCTTTTGCCTGTAATTTGTCCCAAATCACATACTTCTTTCCAGGAAACGTCTTGGGAACTATCAGGAAATTATTAACACATTAATAAAGCTTTACTAGCATGTGCAGAAGAGGAGATTTCACATCACAAACTACTTCATGTCACAAAGGAGTTGAAATAAAAACATTCTTCACTCATACACACCCCAACTGTTCATTTATATAAATATATATAATCTTGCAAATTGCACATTACAGTTTGAGTAAATTGGTTACCGTGCTTTCCAACACTTAACTTTGCAGGTCACCTAACGTTATACTGGACATTTGAGTAATTTGCAGGTATTTTAATGGTTAATTTTTAGGATATTTGGTAGAAATTATACATTATTTTCAGAAGTTTTGTGCTTTTTCAATAATTTCTAAAAGTAGCTGCTGTGTAACTGTTAATTCTTATTGGTTGAAAGGGTTATTTACCTTGGTAGTATATAGGAAATGTGCTCATTATAGAGATTTCAAGAAACAACTTCCACCAAGGGGAACGGGCAGCATGTACGTTGCCTGAAAGGTGAAAACCAGGGCAAAAAAAAAGTAAACAATTCACTCTCTGCTGCTTTAAAGTTTATGTGGGTCCATGTTAATAACCGAAGACAACTCAGATAAACATATTAACCTTTTGATCATCTCAGATATCACATATATAGGTTTATGACAGTGACTGGACACTGTTTTGAGAGTTTTTTAGTAACTGAATCAAACTGAAACTGTAAAAGTGTGAAGGACGCCTCCCCCCCAAGTTACACCCTTGAGTATCAAGCATAATAAAAAGTTCCCAGTATGTAATAAGGTTTGGAAACCTGGAGCTTGCTGTGTGAGTCCATCATGAGTTGGCACCCCAGTCAACAGGATCCTTCCCAAAATCCTCATGGCAAGCAGAGACGCAGGCAGGAAGCTCAGCGCGGATGATAGTTGTCCAGTATGTCCTTTAGGGATCAGAAAACCTTCTCCAACACACACTTTGCATATTTAAATAATGCATAGATTTCCCCCCAGTAATCTAGATAATTTCCATTACCTACAAAGAGTCATGCATTCTGGAGCAGGGTGCTGTGTTTCCCTCTTGGCTCTGACAACACGTTGTTGCAGATGCTGCCTGGCCATGACTGACCATTTCATTTCCACTAAGCCGGTGATTTCCAGCCAGAGCAGAATTATTTCCTCAGACATACTAATGAAAGGTTTGCTCTACACACATGGGTCATGTGTAAAAATACCAAGAAATTATGGGTAATAATTAGAGGCTGAATTATCTTAAAGTGTCGCTGACGGCCGCTAGCTGCTCCAATTGACTCCCATTCAATAAGCCTCGACTTCTCTCCAGACATACTCAGTCAATCATTGTTTTTAATGAGTCATAATGGTCTCAATCTCTAAATTCAGGCTGTTCAGGCTGGAAATTATTACTCTGTTAGATTTGACTGACAGCTGGCTCACCTGCTGCTCTCCAAGGCTCCGGGACTCGCTTTGAACGTGGATCCGAGGTAACGAGGCGTGTTTCCAGGGCGTGAAAGGCAAGACTCCACACCTGGCGCCGACTATAAGCTGCAACTCTGGGCTTCAAACCGGCTCCAATGAAACCAACAGGTGGCATCACACCTCACTACATCAGCTCTATATACAGACTATGGCGGGGACACAATAATGTTAACTTGTAAAACGTATATCTGAAATGTTCTTGTTTGAAAAACTTAATGGAAACACAATCAGAACCTAAAACTCTGACCTCACAGGCTCGTACAAGTACAGGTTAGCGCTCCAGTACTCACCAGTGCACAGTACAGACTCTTCTGCCTTTTACTCTTTGGTGCACCGTGACTTGGTGCACTTCTCACAAGCTGCTGGTATGGCGTGCAGATCATGCAGTGAATAGCAGTAAATTAAAACTGTTTCATATGTAACTACATGACCAATGAACATAAAACAAATGCTGTTTCTTGCTTCTTGTTTACTACATGATGATGATGATGTTGATGGGTCAGATGTTTTGAGTGGAAGCAGCGCCTCGTCTTACGCTCAGTGTCCAGCCCGCGCTGCTGCACGGAGCAACAGAAGCCTACTGTCTGCTAGCTAGCTGCTTTTAATGTCGGTTCAGATAAAAACCATGGAGAAACGAGGAAGTTTGCTTAACCTTTCCATGCATGAATTATTAAGTCACAGAGTAAGACATTTTTTTTATTGTTTATTTTTACTCTTAAAACAAGTGAAAAATCATGTCAGTAACTTTTTTTCAACATGACGTTAATGTGTTGCATGACGTCCCTGAAGCGGACAGATGTATTTTCAGTCACAGAAAATAATGTACAGGAAAAATATTATTAAAAACTTGATAAAAGTATTTCTAACATCTTACTTAGTTGAAAAATATATATATTTAGCTGTTTTTTTTCTCTGAGAATAAAAGTATTTAACAGATATTCCTACTTCCTCCACCTCCGCCATTTTGAATTTATGATTCAATATCTCAAAATCACAGAGAGTCAAAAATGATATTCAGATGGAATTGTAGACGACACTTTGGGGGTTCAACACTTGGTAGTTGGGACATGGTGCTACAACTTAAATGGTTCAAGATGGCTTCCAAATATCTGTCCGCTGTAGTGGACAGCCTACTGTCTGCTAGCTAGCTGCTTTTAGCGTAGGTTAAGATAAAAACACGGAGAAACAAAGAAGTTTGCTTAAAGACGTCGTGAGGAACAGGAGGAAGAGACTTCTCCTGCGCCAGGTTTCTTCTCAATGACACGTACGTGGCTGCTAATTCAGCCTTTTCTCCGTCAGCAGCAGCAACAAGCTGCACTTTTGAAAGACTTTTTTCAACCGTCAGTCAAATAAAAACTGGCATCAGCGATGACATACAGGCTGAACTCCTCGTCCCTGCTCTCCTTTGAAAGAGAACTGACTGAAGCGTTGGACTATAATGAAATAATTTCAGTGTTTGACACCAATAAGCTCCGTCGTCTCCTGCTGTAATCATCAAAAATAAGCTAATTTACCATTTCAGACTGTAGTAGCCTGTTTCCTGTCTCAATATTATTGTTTATTGGGTATAGTTTCTGTTGTACAATTGGATTTTATGCTGATGTTGCTGCGTCTGCCATCTCTGTGTGTGTGTGTGTGTGTGTTTGGTTTATGTGGCCGCTGTGCGAGTGTCATTTTTAACGTTACTGAGCAGGGTGGTGCCGGTGTACCTCTATCCATACGCTTGATTGATGATGCTGTTGTACCTTTCAGCGGTGTGTGTGTGTGTGTGTGTGTGTTTGTGTGAATATATGTGGCTGCTGTGCCAGGCTGTGTTCAGGTGTCATTTTTAACGTTATTGAGCATGTTGGTGCTGGTGTTCTTCTATCCATACAGTACACCTGATTAATGATGCTGTTGCGTCTGTCAGGTGTGTGTGTGTGTGTGTGTGTGTGTGTGTGTGTGTGTGTGTGTGTGTGTGTGTGAATATGTGACCACCAGGCTATGTGATGCTGTTAATGTTCGTCTTGGTGCCTGTAACATTAACTCTGACTCATATGATTAAACTGTGGTACATTCAGGCATGTATAGTTGTAATGGCCTATTTTGGTTAACATATGGTTTTCAGAACCTAATATGAGCCTGTGATTGGTCTTAGACGGTCAAAGCCCACTTGATTTCCTCTGTGCCCACCCACACTGTGATTTCTGGCCGGTACTCTTTTCTGCGCTCCGTGTCAGGTTCTCTGGGTGATTCATAATGGTGATAAATAAACTACATTACCTAAGGGACAAAACCCACAGTCCTCCATCTGTGCAAAAATGTATTTAAAAGTTTATCTGAAGCTAATATGAAGCTTCAGCGTCCAAATGAGTCAAATCAAGTAGATATCTTTCAACGTTACAGTCTTTTTAGTGCCAAAGTTCCTCTTTTTGTTACTATACTTCCACCTGCAGCTCAACAGGGAAACACTGTCCGAGGAAACACAAAGAGGGAATTTGATGCTAAAAAGACTTAGACCACGCCATTTGTGTATAGTTTAAATAGTTTATTTGATCAGCAAGATGATTCAAGAAGGAATAAGATGAGGGGCGATGGATGTTAGGGTCAAGGGGAGGTGATTGATGCCGGATATGGGTCGCTGTCATGAAGGAGTCGAATTGGACGGATAGTGACCGGTTGGAGTTGAGTTGAGGCTGGAGCGTCTAGGAAGTCAGGGATGGAGACTCAGGGTGGGGGCATGTCTCGATGAGCAATTTTTTGCTTCATCATCCCCTGATGGTTCCTATGATGAAGGTGGAGAGTAGAATTACTGGGATGGAAGTATAGGCCCTGGCGTGCATGTCTTTATGGTGGGAGGAAACCGGAATGCCCGGTGGAAACCCACACGAACACGGGGAGAACATGCAAACTCACCACAGAAAGGCCCCAGGACGGCTTGAGCGCGTAACCCAGGACCTTCTTGCTGTGAGGCTACAGTGCTAACCACTGAGCCACCGTGTCGCCCGCTGAGAGGAGAATGGGGTTTTGGGGGGGGGGTTGGGTTTGAGAGAACTGAGACGAACAGGAGAGGTGGAGGCTAGGCGTGCTTATATATGCGCGCAGGTATGTGGCCGGGAGGCACAGATGATTTGGGTTAACGGGGCGCAGGTGTTGTGAATTGGTGAGAAGGAGCGGGGCGTGGTCTTGTTCCTGAACTTAGTTATTATAATAAGTTCATTAAATGTGTCAGATATCCACTTGATATGACTAACTCAGACTGCTGAAGCTGAATAGAAGCTTCACAGAGACTTTTAAATGACTGTGTGGACACACTGTGGATTTTGGCCTCCATCACTTCCATTGAAAGCACATTTGAAGGATCTTTTAATATCCAGTATGAACAGGAGGAATGATTACAGTGAGGAAAACCTCTCTCACTGATCATATGGACACCTGACTGCTGGTTTAAGACACACTGGAAACACCATCAAGCTCTGATGCTAATGAATCTCTTAACCATTTTATCTCTTGTCACTCATTTTCATTAGGAAAGAGCAACAGAAAACATGCAGGTAGCAGTTTCTCGGTGTGGGAAATTAATTTTAAATCAATTTAATAACCACACAGCTAAGCCGCTGCGATTGTTTAAAGGTAAACCTAAGAAGATTTGATCAGAGATTTGAAAGGATTTAGATTCGATAAGTGGATTAGAAACTGGAATCGAATTCGATAAGATGCTATTGAACCGCGTCGAATCCCCACTGTGTCTTACAGATTACATTCATATTCTACTAATTAGTTTTGCCAGTTAGGGTTTTGAGGGATACTCTGTGGTCCTTTGTCATAATTTAAGATGTGGAATAAACCTGCTGGTGCCAACACCTTCAGCATCTCCGGGAGATTCATTTAGAGAGGAAACTCTACCACCTTGTGAGGGAACAGCCTCCCCTCTGATGGGTGATGTAAGCTACTGTTGTGGAGCTGTCAGAGCTTATCAAAATCTGACAGTCGTGGAGAAATGGCAGAAAACGTTTCAGGGCTATGAACACTGCCAGGAGCTCTAAGTAATTTGTTTTGGCGATGCGGAGCCGTGATGGCCATTTGCTGTTCTGTACACAGCTCCCAGCCCATCAGACTGTGGTGACAACTTTTCCTCTGCGACGTTGCTTCCAGCAGAGCGCCCAGACTAAGGGAAAGGGTTTAGATGTGTTCAGTGGCTGAGCACGGTGAGGCGGGAGCTCAGGAACACAGAGGAGAAGAGCAAAAACAATTCTCAAAGTTCAAAGCTGAGCAAATGGAACAATTATCATTATTAGAAACTTTCAGACTAAACAGGCAGAGATGTGGCTGCATGAATATGAACCAGCCCTGATCTGTAGTCATGCTGATGTTAGTTTATTTATCCACACAATCTCACTGAGCTCAAGACGTCTTTTCCCGAATTAATTGTATTATTAATTGTAATGCTTGTAATGTATGTCGTCTCAAAGAAGTCGACATAATCACTCCGGCAACGACGTGCAGGATACAACTTTATTTCACATCCATCAACATATCAACCTCAGCATTATATAACGGCATTATGTCAACAAGACATCTGCTTAAACTAATGATAATGACAAGAAAACTATAATAGCGAGAAAACTACCTCGTAATTATGACTTACCTCATAATGTGCCTCCATATTTTCCTACTGTGACATGTCAAAATGCAGCCTGGCCGCTTCCCGTTTCAACTGACAAAACTGGGTGTTTTTAGTGAGACATCAGCCGTTTTTTATTTTATTTTTTATTTTTATTTTAACCCAAACCATGATCTTTCCCTAACCCTCTTGTTGTCCTTGGGTCAATTTTGACCCGGGAGGACAACAGGTGTCATTATGAGCTGTCATCAAAAAAATTGAAATGGTTTTAAGACAGTATCCTGACGAAACATTTACATATACCAGTCTGCCATAATCCATCAACATATTTTCCTCTGATCTCAAGTACAGTTAAAATAATTCATAATTTGTATTGTATATATTCAACGTTTCTGTGGTTTGCAGAAACGTTCAATGCCGATGTTTTATTCTGGCGACTGGGTTGCAAAATGTCTTCTGTGCTACATGCAGAATCTCAGCATGGAAGAAACAAGTAGAGACAACCACGTGAAGGCTGTGGCAGACTGGGCTGAAATGTTTAGGGTTGTCTGATAACTGTATGCAGTGAGCCTTCCCGTTGGCGGCGAGCTGGCAAGTCAGGGTGAAGGTGGAGTGCTGTAGATGTAGATGGCTCCATTGGGCCCCCAGCCAGAGAGCACTACACCCAGCATGCTGTGCCCAGTAATCCCATATAAACCCTTGACTGGTACTGTGAGTGTGAAACAAGCAGCATGGAGAGCCAACACAGATGTGTCCTCTGTGTTCTATATCATCATTAATGTCTGTTAAACGACTGCAGAGGATTCAATTAAAAAGCTCCACATTCTGTCTTTAAACACAAAGGTGACATTTTACACAGGAAATAACTAATATAACTTCTTCTAATGTGCATCTTGATGGGGATTCATAGAATTGTGATTCCCCTCAGTATCATTGCAAATTACTGCAGTTTTGCTAAATTAAGTCAAGATCACACCTGCATTATTGTGGAGTTTAATAGCTGCTTCACTGTATATTTTGTGTTTTGTTAAGTGCTGTATTTTTATCTAGTGATGGAAATATCTGTCAGTCTGTCAATCAAACGTTGTTTGTATAGGTCCTTGTTCTGACAGGTTAGTGCAGTTCACAGATGACTGACAAGCTGATTATAATAAGAAACAGACAGTAAAACAATCTGAGACTAATAAAAGAAATAAAAAAATATGAAAATGTAATAAAATAAAATGAACTGTAATAACTTTGGTGATCGTCTGACTTTTCATCTAGCGCCATCATCTGGTCGACATTTTAATTTGTCCAAAACTTTGGTTTCAAATTCCTGCAAAACCGATGAGATTCATCAGCCTCAGCTGTACTTTGTGTTTAATGCAAATTAGCAAATGTTAGCATGCTAACACACTAATCTAAGATGAAATATTACATCAACAAACATTATACCTGCTAAACATCAGTATGTTAGCATTGTTATTATGAGCATGCTAATGTTAGCATTTAGCTAACTGTTGCTTGACAAAAAGGATGTATTTAAGAGAATTTTGTTCTGCTGCGGACACAGTCATATTTTGTTGCGCCATGCGATTGGGTGGTGTTCCTGTCGTCGCCATGGAGATTGCAGTTTTCACTGAACTTCCTTATTGATATTTTGGTCTGTAACTTTAGATAACCTTGTCCTTGTTTAATTAGTGATGGTTGGGATGATATAATACAAACAAGCTGGCTGGAGGGTAGCGTCTGGTTACCATGGGGACGACTGAAACCTTTCACCGAAGCATAACTTGAAAACGTTGCGCGAGTCTTTAATTTCTGTTGAGCAACACTTAACAAAAGTGTCAAACAACCCAGCATAAATCAGCCTTTACTGGGAATTCATTCTGTCCATTCAGTCTCCGACCTGCGCTCAGCGTCGCTGTCCGTCAGCAGCAGCTCCCGAGCTGAGAGGCCAAACTGTCTCCATCAGGCTGACTGACAGCAGAAGGTTACTGAACCAATAGTTTTCATGTCTCCACAGGAATCGATTTTATTTTCCCGCCCACTGTAGCAGGCGAGGGGAATCTGCCTGTAGGGAAACAGGCGAGCTCAGATCAGTTAATACAGATACTGTTAACAAGTTCAAAACACATAAAAAGTGGGAGATTGCTGTGATTTAAACAGCTGTCTGTGCATATTATACTTCACTAAACGCATCGGAGGAGAAAGATACAGACTCAGAGACTGAAAAACACACGACGGCTCTGGGAGTCGCTGTGGATTGACACACGTCATAAAACAGATGTGATCTGTGAGACGCACCATTCTCTCTGTGGATTGGTCGTTAGTCTTCAAAACAAAACAGCAAATTTTACTCTTTCAATGTCATCTTTCAAACCAAGGTAAAGTCAAATCTCTTCCATCCCATTATATTTATAAATAACCTGAATTCAGTTCAAACTCAGGCCATGTTTGACCTTAAAACTTCCCTCAATGACTTCGTACAGCCTCACAGAGCTGCTAGCAGGGCTGTAGACTCTCAGGGCATTTTCACACCTTCGTCTGGTTGGTTTTCCTCCTTTGTGTGATTCGTTTGGTCACATCTGAACTCAGCGATTGAATCAAAACAACCACACAGAGACCCTACAGAGGAAGTGGTCTCAGTCTGCTCATAAACTAATTCTGGAGCAGCTTTTAATGATGCGTTTTGGGTTTGCTTGGATTTTTTTTTTTCTGTGTTAAAAAGAAAGCGAACCACGTTAAGCAACTCATCCACTGATTCAGACGAGCAGCACAAACACACCAGAGGGTTGGAAACACCCTGAGTCTCGTTAAAATCATCATTTCCTTCCATACTATTTTGTTTTGAATCCTTCCAAATCACACCTGCATTATTGCGTGCTAAATTAGCTGTTTTATGTTTAGTGTTTTATTAAAGCAGAGCCTGAAGGTCTCTGTGATCAGGTGGTTCTAGCAGGACAGAAAAGCCTGAATTCATCAGACTAACTACTGACTCACGGGACGCCGCTGTCCTAAACTCACTCTCTAATTAAAACCTTAGACAGGAACAACTGAAAACATTTTTTTAAATTCATTTTTAACATACTATAAAAAGGCATCTAACCAATTATGTGTTTGACCCTGCTCCCATGTTATTTCAAGCTTCATTTTAAAATTCCATTTATCACATTTGAGGCAGAGCTGCGTCTGGCTGCTGGCTATGTCACAAACCTTTTACCTCCTTGTCAGCTGGAATGAAGCCTGAGCTCTTCAGGCATCATGGCTCTTTTTGGTCTTGGGTTTTTTGTTTTGGGCCCCAAAAAATGTTAAAAAAAAAAAAACAAGGAACAAATTTAGCTCCCTTGTGGCACAACACACTGATTTGACCCATTTTCAGACTTACAACTAATCAGCTTAAACTTGAAAGGAAATATATGATCACATAAACACTTATAAACGACATGTGCAATCATACATGTGAATATAAAGAAGAGCCTGAATGACTGTTACCATGTAGGTTTATTATATAAAATGAACATACATGCTTATTTTCATGTTTGTGTTTATTTATCCAATAAACTTATATGTATGAACTAAAAATGTCCATGAGCATGTGAGCAGTAACTATACAGTATATGATGGAATTGGATGGATATTTTTAATAAAACATTATAATATATTGTATGTAAATGTAGACATTGGGCCTCATGTAAGAACATTTTCATAATCTTATCCTAACTCTTTTTGCTGTGAGGTTTACTCGTACACGTGTGTTCCAAGTCAGTTTCAACAAACTTCCTTAAAGCTATAATATGTAATTATTCCACATTAAAATGTCTAAAAACAACTAGACCTATGTTATATATGTTGTTGAGTTGGGTACTTACATTATCCCAAATGTTTCCAACAATTTTCAAACCCAAAGAAATCTGTAATTTAATCAAAGTAACGGACCTTTTCATTTGGTCGCCTGTCAAGGGCGTCATACCTCCTCTACCAAAGAGTAAACATGCACAAGATGCATACGGCGGCGCTGTGTTTGTCCGCTACAATGGCGTCTACCAAAGAGTAACTTACACACGTACAAGATAATACATCGGCGTTGTGGTTGTTCCACACAAACTGTTATAAATTGACTTTTATTCAGTTTTAAGCCACATTTTCATGATAAAATTAGATCACTTTTAACTATATCTTTTAGCCGGATGAAGGATTTTAGTCATTGGATGTCTGGATCTTAAGTTATCAGAGAAATAAACCGAACAAGTGTTAGCAGCAGCTCGGCTAACAGCCCGTACCGGACGTCCGGTGGTTACTGAACATCGTCTGAGAAACACTGATTTTTTAGGTGAAACAGCTTTATTCAGTGTTTTTACCTGTAATCTCCGGGTCTGTTTGTTCTGGAGAGGAGGAGACCTCTGCGGGTAAAAACATCCTGAATGATGAACACTGGAGTAATCCTATCCCGGTGAAGCTGGTTATTTAACAACGAAGACAACAACTCCCATGATCCCTTGCTACTTCACACTGTCATCACACTCCGTCATTTGTTATTGTTTTGATTGAGACCCCTAGCAGCTGAAATTACATATTGTGTGTTTAACTTGTTGTAAACCACTCGTTTCAGCCTGATGAACGTCTCCTGTTCATAAGCAGCTGAACGTTCCTGAGATTTCATCATTAAACATCGTCGACGCCCCTAAAACGTCCATATAAGGTGACCTGTTCCGCTCTGTTTGTGGGTGAGTTTCAATCACAAAAATGTTCCCAGAGAGTGAAAAGAAGAATCAGAAACCAGCAGACACATTTATCAGCGTCAGTAGTCGTATTAGAGGAGGTGAAACTATTAGAAAACATGAATCCATCAGAGCAGCAGCTGCACTGTGACAGAAATAAAGAGCTTTGACATGAAGTTAGATGCTAAAAAACATCTTTCTAAAGCAAAACGCTCCATGACTCATATGAGAGGCGTCATGTGACAGTTGTGATGGAGAGCTGATTAACCCAAAGTGAAGAACGCGTCAGGAGACCAGGATGTCTGACGCAGGAACATTTATTGAAGTTTGATCAAGGAAAACAGAGTTACAGTAAGAGTGAAACACTGTCAGCTACTTCTGGACAAGAGTATTTAAACCCTTCACCCAATCCTTACCCTTAATACCTCCAAATAAGGTTATTCTTCACTCATCTATGCTTCTATTGGTTATGAACTATAAACAAGACACTATGGTGATTAAAGTTAACTGAAGTCATGTAGTCTGTAGGATACAGCCAGTCTTATCAATACAGCTGCAGCCAACCTCAGTAGGCAGAAAGATGAACTGCTCTGAAAGAGAAAGGTCATGACCTGCTGCTCCCAGGATAGAGAATGACCAGAGAATGACCCGGGGAAAACAAATATCTCCCCCCAACAACAGTCAGAGAGATATTAGAGGAGAGAATATTAGAGCCTTCAGTAGGTGATGTTACACTCACAGCTGCAACACAACATGATACTGAACAGAGCTGCAGAAACACCCCGAGGCAGCTGTCGGAGTGAGAAAAGTTGGTTGGCTGTGCCAAAATATGCCAATAGAAATCATAAAATATAAAAAACACACTCGGTAAATTGGCAGTCATGATGATGATAACAAGGTGAACAGAATATTAATTTTGCATTCATTCAGTTTTAGTTGAATATTTTATTTTGGTTGACTTTGGCGTCATATTTAAAGTCCATGTGATGCCCACTAATATGTGATCACATTTGTGTCAATTTATTTGTTTGGTTTTGTTGTGCGTAACAGTTTGAGATGATGTATGTTTTTATTTTCTTTTGAAACAATTCTTTCTTAAAATTTAATATGTGCAACCTTGTGTTTAAACGCACAATATGTAATTTCAGCTGCTAGGGGTCTCAATCAAAACAATAACAAAGTGTGATGATGGTGTGAAGTAGCAAGGGATCATGGGAGTTGTTGTTTTCGTTGTTAAATAACCAGCTTCACCGGGATAAAATTCCTGTGTTCATCGTTCGGGATGTTTTTACCGGGAGCCGAATTATCCGCAGAGGTCTCCTCCTCTCCAAAAACAAATGTACACGCAGATTAAAATTGTTAAAAATACTAATTAAAGCTGACTGAGATAACTTAAGATCCAGACGTCCAATGACTAAAATCCTTCTTCCGGCTAAAAGATATAGTTAAAAACGACCTAAATTTATCATGAAAATGTGGCTTAAAACTGAATAAAATTCAATTTATAACAGTTTCCGTGGAACAATCACAACACCAATGTATTATCTTGTATGTGTGTAAGTTACTCTTTGGTAGACGCCATTGTAGCGGACAAACACAGACGCCATTGACAGGCGACCAAATGAAACGATCTGTTACTTTGATTAAATTACAGATTTCTCTGGGTTTGAAAATTGTTGGAAACAACATTTAGACATTTTAATGTGGAATAATTACATATTATACCTTTAAGTGGAGAAAATGTACTTGCTATGGCATTTTTTAAACAGTAGAGGGAGCTGTGGTTCACCCCAGTGACCTTAGTAAGGAGCGCATGTTTTCCTCATATCGGTGGAGAACTCGTCTCATCATTTATTTCAGGTTAGTAATGTTGTTGTCTGTTCGCTAATCCTAAGGGGTAATTAGTGTTTGCGTGAGAGAGCAAAACTTTCATTTTCTTTCTTGTTCTTTCTAGTAACCGTTGAGCGAAACAGTAATGGCGGCAACACTCGTATTAGTGAACATGCAAGTGATAAAATGTGAGTTTGGGCCACACGTCTTCACTATTAAGTTGATAATCCAATTAGCTCCATGTAAATTGTCAGTGATGTTTAAAGTGTTTGTACTGTATTGTAATGAGTTGTTGACTGTTTAGACACAATTTTTGTGAAGATTTACTAGTTCAATGAAAACCCAAGTGATACTAGTTAGTATCTGTGTCATTTATGATGCAAATTACAGCTAAAACTAAGTTGGAAAGTGGTATACAGAGATATCAAAATGTGACACAGAGATAAAATATGCTGTTTTTGTCTAGCGAGACAGTTGATTCAAAGTAGTAGTTAATACTGAAAAAAAGGAACAACGCAGACAGTGACATTGAATAAAAAATAACGGTGGAGAATTCAGCAGGAACAAGCTACGTCTTCATGTCTCATCATTTCTTTCATTTCTTTGAGATACATATAGCTGTCTATGAGTGCTGCAGCTCGGTAGCCATAACATCCATCTTCATTCGGATTAATTATAATTCTATTTGAAACAAGTGTTTTCCTCTTGTGAACCAAGGCAGAGATGATCTATTCATGACTTGTACGGCAGATCTGGACCACTCGTAAGTCCCATTCTTACCTCAAAGAAAATTGATGAATGCCACATATTCTCTTAAATCACTTGTACGAGCCTCTTAAGAACCAATCTGTTGGTGAAGTGGTTACTGCATTAGATCCAGTGTCATCGTCCACATACATACAGTATGTGTCCACATAATAAAGCATTGATGTATATTCAATATTAATACATACAGTATAGTTGGTATTCATGCACACATCTTGGTGCTGTATAATTTATATTAATTATACATACTATATAGTATCATTATATGGGACTTCATATTTGTTTCATATACACATGGGTGACCTGTGAAAGAAGAACCTGAATAAATGAGTGTAGGAACATAACAAATGCAGATGTTTCCACTCAGGACAGGCAGGGTTACTGGATCTTTCGATGAATATGAAAATGATGTAAAGCATATGTTGTGGCCTTCACAGTCACTGGATCTCAACCCAGCTGAGCCCCTGTGGGAGATAGACCGAACTCTCCACTGCCTTCGTCAAAACAACAAATGAGTTCAACACACAACAAGGAACAATGAAGCTGTTCTGGAGACTCGTGGAGGAACAACACCTCACTGACAGACTTTGTTATTTTTGTGTTTTACTTTCATCTGTCACAGATCTGTACGTTAGAGAACCTAAAGGAGGTCTTAAGGGTCCTTTATGAGGTTCTAGTTGCCATTAAAGAGGTTCTACAGGTCATTTAGGTTGTTAGTGGTCATTGAGAAGATTCTTGAGGCCATTCAGGATGTTCTAGTACTACCTTTGGCAGGTTCTGTAGTCCTTTCAGAGATTTGGTGGTCACTGAGAAGGTTCTAGATGTTCTTTAGGAGGTTGTAGGGGTTCTTTAAGAAGTTCAACTGGTCCTTTAGGAGATTCTAGTGGTCACTGACAAGATTCTAGAGGTCCTTTAGGAGGTTGTAGAGGTTCTTTAAGAGGCTCTACTGGTCCTTTAGGAGGCTGTAGGGGTTCTTTAAGAGGTTCAACTGGTCCTTTAGAAGGTTGTCAGGGTTCTTTAAGAGGTTATACTGGTCCTTTAGGAGGTTGTAGGGGTTCTTTAAGAAGTTTAACTGGTCCTTTAGGAGGTTCTAGTGGTTACTGAGGAGATTCTAGAGGTCCTTTAGGAGGTTGTAAGGGTTCTTTAAAAGTTTTTTTCCTGTAGGGAGAATTTGAAGTGACATGTTCGACAGGACTCTCAACCTCCATCATCAGAACCCCAAATGAAGGAATATGAGGTTGGGAGGGGGGGTATATTTTATGTTTATAGTTTATGTTTTATTTGAGTACTGTATTTGCAGGTATGTTTTTTAATTTATTTGTAAGTGCTTTTGTCTGTTTTTATGCAGCAGTTTGTTCAATCCAAGATCATTCTCTTCTTTGGGAGACAAAAGCAATCTTGACTCTTGACATTCAGATGTTTTGGAAGAATCATGTTCATCCCTCCAGTAGAGTTTAGAGACTTTGAGAATCTCTGACAAAGAGCATTGAAACTGTTCTGGAGGCCACAACAGGAGGACAACACCTTACTAAATGGTAAATGGACTGTGCTTATATAACGCTTTTCTAGTTTAATTGGCCACTCAAAGCTCTCTACAACACATGCCAACATTCACTCATTCACACACATGTTCATACACTGATGGCAGAGGCTTCCATGCAAGGTGCCAACTGGCTCATCAGGTGCAATATGGTGCTTCCTATCCAAAGCGCCCTGTAATGCTTCTGTGCTCACACACACACACACTCACACAGTGACGGCACAGCCATCGGGAGCAATTTGGGGTTCAGTATCTTGCCCAGGGACGCTTCAACATGCAGGCTGGAGGAGCCGGGAACTGAACCACCGACCCTCTGATTAGCGGACAACCTGCTCTACCTTCTGAGCCACAGTCATATATAATAATGAAACTGTTGAGATAGTGGAGTAATTCTAATATCTTGGACTCATCCTGGACAATAAACTGAGCTTTGAACAACACACCACTGACATCCACAAATGCTGCCAACAAAAATTTTCTGCCATCTGCAAACTCAAAGCACTTTCTGTTGCCGACCACCTTCTGTTGTTGCTCTACAAACATATAATTCAGCCCATTCTCCTCCACTGTTCCCCCCTATTTCTTTACCACGTGAACTGCCTCCAATAGACACAAACTCATATGCATCACACACAATGCATCCAAAATTATTGCCCTCCCCCACCCGCAACCTCTCAGACCTCCGGAGCAAAGCCATTACACGCAAATCACGAACCATAGCGCATGACCCCAGGCAACCCCTCTACCCATTCTTCACACCGCTTCCATCTGGTCATAGATACAGATCCCTGGCCTGGAAACAGCCACGTTATGGCAGGAGTTTTGTCCTCTCTGCTGTAGCATCGCTAAACAAAATAAATAAACAAACAAAATAATGTGTATGTATCATGTATGGATGTCTTTCATGTAGATATGTTGTGAATGCAGTATGTGAGGCTCTGTACAGACTGTGCAACACATTTCCTTGAAGGACAATAAAGAATCTATAATAACACTCTATGTTTTAGGTTTTTTTTTAACACATAATGTATTTGTCCTATAAATGCAGGACCAAAGGAGGAGGTCAGGTGATGTTGTTATAGAGTCAATCCCATCGTATATTTGAAAAACCCAGGTGCACAGTATGTTCAGGTATCATAAGTATTAACTAGGATCACTTCTTCCAACACGCGACTCTCAGGAGAGCAGAAAGCAAACTGTTCCTCCAACAGTTCTATAAAATGTTTGTTATTGTCACATGATCCGTAGGAAAACAGTGGTCTGATCCCTGAAGCTTTATTGCCAGCTCAGTGTTTCGTGTTTCATCATCTGTGACAAGTTTTTCACACACTGTTGCTGTGATTTACACTCGACAGTTGGTGTGTCATTGTTTACTGAGGGAAGGAACGACTCCGTCTCCTCAAATCAAACCACGTCTCTGCTGTCTGATTTATTGTGATATTTCTTTTATAATCAACAAAAAACTGCTGGATGTGATCTGGTTTCTAAAAATTACAGGGTTTTTTTGGGGTTTTTTTTAGAATGAAGTCAAGTGAATCAGCCTTTATGTTCTGTGTCTTATTCACTTAATGTTTCAGTCTAGACTTATTTTATTGGACAGCTTGTTTTGGAAATGCTGCATTAGTGTTGGACAGCTGCAGAATGATCATTATTATATTTGAGAACAAAACTTAAAATATTATAGGAACCCAAGAGTGAAGTGGGAATAAAAATCTGCTCTGCACATAAATAATATGTTGAGGAAAGAAGCTTTTTACATCGAAACTCTGGACACATTTTCCTCAAAAGGCATCAATTTAGAATTTTATTTAAAACCTTATTTGTAAACTCTCATAGTTTTTGTTTCCTCAGATTCACATTTTAATTTTTACTATTCATTCTTCTTTCAGTTAAACATGAGAATTTGTGGAGCAGCTGTAGTGAGGAATAAGAAATGTGCAGCACACTCAGTAAGTTAACAAATATAATATAATGTGATGTTTGTTTGTCCCTGAAGTTGCACAGAAACACTAAATAAAAGAAACATTATGGGAGCAGAGATGAGTGTGCAGATATAACTCGACCTTCACCAATATTCATTCCTGGCTACACCACCGATAAAGTATATTAATATTTGAGGTTCAGTATAATAATCTTCCGGGGACATATTTATCAGAATGAAAGAAGAAACCAGTTTGAGTATATTTAAGATAAACAGAACAGTGTTTTGTTTTATGGCAGCAGTTGGTCACATGTGTCCATCACTGTGACATCAGTATTACTGACTGAAATCTTAATCATTCAGCGCTGTCACACTGAGAGCTGAACTTTAACCTTTTTCCCTCATTTTTTTTTTCAAACAGGCCAAGGGGCAAACAGAATGATGGATTTCACCTTTAACACTGAAACCAGTTCCATTCAAAGCAATCTCTGCTTACTCATAATTAGACTTCTCTTATGATTCTGATAACAGCCTCCAGCAGCAGATCAATCAATTATCAGGAAAATATATTGGACACAGAGCTTCTCCCTGCCAGCAGAAGAGAGGTCATCGTACAGAAAAATAATACATTTTGTTTAGATGAATATCTTACTGTTGGCAATTTCTAACTTTTTTGAGAACAAAAACACACCGACCAGTGTGATCTTCAAAACATGATGCTTCATTCATCAAACTTCTGTTGTTTCAAGTTTTCTTATAAATGTCATCAGTCATCAGTCATGTGACTTATAGATCACCACAGATAACGATACAACGATACAAAACAACATTAATATCGTCTCTTGTAGAATAGTTTTTACAAAATACGAATGGAAATATGAATGAGCTTTTCTGAATAATCTTTAAAATAAAAAAATACTTTATAACTTTGGGTGAAATGTTAGAAGACAAAGTACTTTAATGTTTTAATCTAGTGATCTAGTGACTACGTGACATAATATTGACCTTTCAATGCAAAAGTATGGCAGTGAGATGTTTCGATGCCTCGCTTCACCACGTCAAACATCACATGACCGCCTCAACGAGGCTGCGTTACATCACACTGGTATCAGAGAGGATTGCTTCTCAATCTGCCACAATATCTAAAAACAGAGCTGTAGACTCTGTTTAAAAGTGAACTGTTTCAATAATATAAACTTTATTGAGCAGAATAACAAAATAGAAAATAAAAGCATATATAATCTAACTGTTGGATCTCGGTCTCAGTTTTAATTCGTACCAGCAGTAACCAGTAGTTGCCCAGCAGATGTCGCTATTTTGACTATCAGATGCTTCAAAACTGAATCATTTTCAGTGCAAGAGCTTCACATTGAGTCAGTGCTTCAGAAAGCTTCGTTCCCCCATCACTAGTTTAATCCCTCATCACTTGTCCTTCGTTTACTCTGTGACCTACGAACCAGTTTAGACCAGCTGTCCTCTGGTTAACAGTCACACATGCAGCTCTGATTTCAGTACTGACGCTCAATGAAAACCATTAAAGAACATGTTATAAATGGTAAATAATGAGGGATATTTGAGTAGTTTACTACTAATCTAAAGGTATGTAGTGGCCCAACAGCAGCTGGTACAATCAGTACTAACTGCACATCACCAGGTCCAGTCACATGACGGTCCGATATGTCTCGCTAACATCCTTATCTTAACCAAGCTGGAACGTTCCCTCAACATTAAAAATAACATTTATAACATTTATAATGTTTATTTGTAAGACCCAGAGCTTCCCACCAGAGGAGTATAAACTGGTTTAAGACCAGTGTAAACTGGTTTAAGATCAGTATAAACTGGTTTATCTTCAGTTGGAAAAGTATGAACTGGTTTAGGATAAATATAAACTGGTTTAAGATCAGTATGAACTGGTTTAGGGTCAGTATAAACTCATTTATCTTCAGTTGGAAAAGTATTAACTGGTTTAAGACCAGTATAAACTGGTTAACAATCAGTATAAACTGATTTATCTTCAGTTGGAAAAGTATGAACTGGTTTAGGATAAATATAAACTGATTTAAGATCAGTGTAAACTGTTCACGGTTCTGACCTCTTTAAAGTGCACCATTTTGTTACTGGTACGCTCTAAACTGGCATGTTCACAATGATAAACGGTTTCTCTGAGCTCACTTTAACACGTAAACCTACAAGCAGGATTTGTGACATCACAACTAGTCTGGAGCCAATCATGGTCCAGTATGCAACTTATACAAATGTGATGTGGAAACTTGAAGCCTCCAGTGCACAAACACTGAGAACTTTACAGTGAAGGAGGAACATCTGGTGTCCAACAGGAAAACTTTACAGTATTTAAATATTCAGAGATTCTGGATTTTTACATGAAGGAGTTAATTGGACTTTGTCCTTCTTTTCTCTTTTTCACATCTTTAAACATTCCAGGCGGGGATTTTTAACCTTCTCAGGCATATCTTATTACTTCAACCGTGTAATTCCCATAGAGCTCGGAAACCTGTTTTACAAGAGAAACCTGTTCAGGACGGCATCATGACAAGTTTCAGATAGTTGACAAGACAACAACAGGCTCACAAATACAACAAAAAACCAGGTGAAAATGTTATGAAGGATAAAATACTAGGATACCAGCAATTATTTTGATAATTGAATAATCGTTTTAGGTTTTAACATTAGCTGGTTGCAGCTTCTTCAGTGTGATGATTTGAAGTTTTTTTTTTATCATACATGACGAACATAAACTGAATATCTTTGGGTTTTGGACTGTTGATCAGGCAAAACAAGACATTTGAAGACAACACCTTGAGTTATAAGAAATGATGACAGGCATTTCTCATTATTTTCTGTCATTTTATAGACAAAACAATGAATTGTTTAATCAAGAAGATGATTGTCAGATTAATTGATCATGAAAATAATTGTTGATTACGGCTCAAAAAACAACAAAAGCTAATAACATTACTGAGATGAATGACAATTTGCTGAATTCAGCCAGAGTTGTCAGACTCCTCGGTTTAATTTCTGTGTTAATTTGTGTTTTCTTCATTAATTTCTACTTCTGTGTTGAGTGTCTCCTTCAGGGGAACATCCTCACACGCCCTAATGACGGCAAAATAACATGAGTATGAGTGATTTCCCCCTGTCGTACTTTAAATCTTTTGCTTTTTAAATCTTTTCCCTTTTCCCCTTCAGGGTCACACGTTCAGAGGGACGAGGACAATTACATTCAAGGGTAAAATCAAAAGGTAGATATGCACTTATAGTAAATGTGTGTGTGTGTGTGTGTAAAGGTGGCTGCGGGAACACATATAAGAGTTTATTTCTACGTGTTTGCTGCTTGCTAATACACTCCTGTGATTCTCATTCTGGTGGAATAGAAACCGATGGGAGCAGTGCAGAGTTGTTATTCTTTTCATGCTATTCTGTCTCTCAGCGTATGCTCACAGAGGACCGCTATGGTTAATTGCCTTGTGTTGCTAGTCCCAGTGTCTCCTCAGCACACAGAACACAGCGCGGCCTGTAATGTGCGGTTGTTATTATTGATTGTAAGACCGGACCCGACCAAGGACAAGATATAGCACGAGGGTCACTTGAGGCTTGACGTTTTCTATCTTCCCACAGACCTGCTTATTCATAACACCTCCCTGCTTTCACCCACACACACACTGTGCATACATAACCTATACACATACTCTATACAGAGCGCTGTTTAAATTTCTCAGCATTACTTCTGCTGAACAGCTGAACAGTCAGGAGCAAAGGAGGAAGTCAGGTGATGTTAGAGACCACTATTTGTTTCCTTGTTCCTACTGACAGTTAACCTTGGTTTCTCTTGACATTATCCCCTTATCATGAAGAAGCTATAACCTATATTTTCTATAATAGCACAGTCTGATCTGTCGGTGTGTAATGTGTTGGTTGTGGCTCGTAGTGATGAACCTACAGAGAATTATCAGTGACTCTGCAGCTCCTCTCGGCTTTACAGAACTTTATAGTGAGTTTCAGCTCATTGTTTATCTGTCCGGCTGCAACTTTTACTGTTCTGGTTCACTCTCAGCGCTCTCATAGCGTCGTTTTCAGAGAAAAAAAGCAGTAAAAAGCCACTGTACACTACCTGCTCAGCAGCAAACAGACACAGTTAGCTGTAGACTAGCTGGTGAACATAGTGGAGCATTTAGCGGCTAAAGAGCCAGATATTTCCCTCAGGAGTTGGTGGAGAGCAAAAACAGAAGCTAAAAGAGAGTGAATATTGGACTTACATTCACCAGGATAGTTTAGTCACATTCTCATAAACTCTCCTATCAGGCTCTTGTAAGGGATCAAAATTACTTTCTGCAGCAGTTAACATTTTTCAGACTGTTTGTCAGACAGTGATGTATAACAGTTTCTGGAGGAACAGACAGATGATAATGTGATCCTGCTGATCGGGGTGTCGGATCAGAAAACACTATGTGTACTCTGTGTCGCTTGGAGATCATGGACCAACCACAGAGTTTGTTATTTATATTTCACATTTTGTCATTTGGCATTTGACATTTTTATCGATCAAGTGTTAGAGGACAGTGACTCCAAAAGAGCCATGGTTAGCTGACCAGGTACAAGTGCAAGAGAAAGAGCGCTGAACAAAAGTTTAATTTAAAAAATATATATATATACTGTAGAGGTGAAAAGTTTGGACACACTTCATTCATGTGAATGGGAAGGTGTGTGTCCTTTAATTCTGAGGACTTGTCCAGTTTTGTGGAACTGTGGCAACGTCTCCAAGATGCAGGAACAACCGACCTGCAAGCACCTGAAACACTGTGCGCAGGTGAACCGAGGAGAACTGCTGCTGTTTAAAGGCAAAGCTGCTCACAGCAAATATTGATTTCATTTAGGTTTCTGCTGTTTACTCAACTGTGTATCAAGTTAACTGATGAATAAAAAACTATTCATGGTGGCATCCTCACTTCACTTTTAGCACCTGAAACTTTTGCACAGTGCTGTACGTATCATGATACACTGTAAATTGGGAAGAATTATGTTGCGGGTAGTAATCTGAAACGTCTCTGTTGACTTCATGCTCCTGCGAGTGTGTGTACTATCTGCTCTTCATGTGTTTAACTCACATGACTCTTTGTATTCATGCGATGTAATGCTCACCAGACTAATTGGTTATTCTCAGTGCAGTCAGAAGGAGACAGATACACAGAGAGGCTGATAAAGAGCTGCAGCCGCTTGATGAGACCAACACAGTCCACCAGGAGAACAACAAACACAGCGAGACACTGCAGGGTCCGACTCGGCAGATAACACACACACACACACACATTGTCCTAGGTCACTTCTGGGGACTTACATTAATTTCCTGGAGACTTACCCTAACCCTAACCTTAACCGCTGACCCCAAAATCAGCTTTTTCCTAAATGGGGACATGGCTTTTATCCCCAGTTGGACGAGCCGTCCCCAATTAACTGGGCTTTAGTCTGAAATTTGTTCCTGAAAGTAGCCTATGACAGACCCCCACACACACGCAAAGGGGCATGCCCAGTGGAGTCAGGAGTCACACGGGGGCAGACAGAGTTTTATTGTTGATGCTTTCACTGTAAGACATGTCAGAAGTCCTTTACCTCTTCTTCCTCTAAGTACCTATGCTGACTCACATATATATATATATATATATATATATATATATATATATACACACACATACACACACTCTTCAACCCCGAGGCTATAATCAGGGAAATGTTCTAGCAAATTTGTTGTGCAATGGCAACCCCAAAGGAGGCTGAGTAATGATGCAGTATAACACACACACACACATACTGGTCTTCATGCAAAAACATTTACTTCTCCTAAACCTCTCTGACTTTTCTCTCTGAGGTTTGTTCGATTCAACAAACTCTCTTAAACTTGTAGTAAATCACTTGTTTCAGCCTGATGAACGTCAGCTGTTCATCATTAGCATCATCGATGCCGCTGAAATGTCCGTTTGTGGGCAAATTTCATTCACAAAAGAGTGAAAAGAAGAATCAGAAACCAGCAGACACGTTTATCAGCGTCAGTAGTCGTATCTGAGGAGCTGAAACTATTAGAGAACATGAGTCCATCAGAGCAGCAGCTGCACTGTGACAGAAATAAAGAGCTTTGACATGAAGTTAGATGCTAAAAAACGTCTTTCTGAAGCGAAACACTCCGTGACTCATATGAGAGGCGTCATGTGACGTCACAGAAATATTAGAGGAGAGAATGTTACAGCCTACAGTAGCTGATGTTACACTGTCAGCTGCAACACAACATGATGCTGCACAGAGAGCTGCAACCACTGACATGAACATCATCACATCAGGAAACTGGTGGTCATGATGATGATGACGATGATGAAATGCTGAACAGAATAGTAAACTGCATTGAGTTTATTTAAAGAGGACATATCGGAGGACATGATTTTCTATTATTTTTGTCTTGTTATGATGTTGGATGTTAAACATGGTCAAAGTTCTAAAACTTGAGGTGAACATATGTAGAAATGCTGCCTGCGAGTCAAAAGTCAGAACTTCAACGCTTCATTTTTAAACTTCCTCCTTGTGATGACATCAGACAGACGAGGGGCTGCATACAGTGCCAGTGCAAGATAAATAAGGAGTTTTTAACTGGAATTCATGCAAAGAATATAAATATACACCTGGAAATGTGCAGAAAAGAGTGTATTTTTTATTTTAGTAAAGAATTACCGTTCTTGAGTGTTTTTTTGCTGTTAAGAAGGTCAGACTGTCTGTTCATGACTCCTGCAAAAGCTCTGAACTTGTAAATTTCGTCTGTATCTCAGAGAAAATTCTAAGAACGAGAAAATTGATAAATGTCACAAATTTATGCAGAACTTCTCTCCGGAGACTGAAAACATGATGCTGTTATTAGTCTTTGGAGCCGTTTCTAAACAAACTAACGTGACCAAACTCTTCATGATGAAGGAACATGTCACCCAGTGCAGCGGTGTGACTCACTGACGTGTTTTTAATAAGATATTTCAGGCTTTGATACACACACAGTACTTGTTAGTAGATTGTTGATTTGGATCCAAACATGAAGAAAAATATAGAAAATGGCCAGATATGTCCTTTAATAAAAGGCTTTTATATGTTTCCTTATTGTCCCCACTGATCACCGTGTGTCCATCGTTTGCAGTGATGTGTGAAGGTGCAGAAAACATAAATATGATATGAGAAAACATACAGTTACACATATGACAGTTTTCATAGATGTACAAACACATCAAACAGTCATGACAATCACACATATCACATTATATCCTCTGGATTCAGATCTCAGTCGGCAGCACACTGATTCTGGTTTAGATTCAGGTGAAGACTTTTGCTCACACAGCTTGAATCACAAACATTCCAGCCTATCAGAGATCTGCAACATAAAACACACACACACACACACACACACACACACACACACACACACACACACACACACACACACAGAGCCCTGGGATCTGATGAGAGGAGATCTCAGTCACTGGGTTCAACACTATATTACTTTGCTGTCCTCAGGCCCAATTCCAATCGGACCCAGCTGCTGATAAAGTGGCAGCGATATCACCCACAACCCCTCGATCCCACACACACATACATGCTCTCACCCTTTCACACAGTATATCAATGTTTGTGTGTTTGTCGGCCTTGCTTCAGGCATACACACACACACATATATATATACACACAGACTAGTCTTTTACTGCTAAATCAAACAATGAAATAATTCCCCACTGGAGGATTTAGAGATGGCAGAGATAGTGTCTCAGATGGGTTGTCCCTGCCGCTGCCGCCGCTGCTGTCGTCTCCATTGGAGGCAGCGGTGACGGTTGGAGGTTGGAGGGATGCTAGGAGGGATGAAGAAAAGCTGGTGAGGGGAGATAGAGGAGCGGAGGGTGGAGCAGAGGATGGTGGAGAGCTGGAGGGTGGGAGGATGTTGGCACACATACAGTATGTATCATGGACGTATGAAAAAGTGAGTAAGTTACACGCTCACTCCATGTGTTAAACCGTTTGGATCATGTGTTGCGGCGCATAAACAGTGTCCCAAAGGCTTTAAAGATGTTTCATGTCTTCTTCATATTTCTCCATAATAATCAAATAAAGTTAAAAAGTTCATATTTTATACTAAAAAAAAGATCTTCAAACTGACTCCTGATCATTTTGTTTTTGGTGCAAATCTGCAGCAACAAACTGATTTGATGTAAACATTCTGGATTACACTTATGCTTCTATTTTTTTTGTTGTTATTGCATGTTTGAACCAGTCTTGCCTGCAGCAGCAAAGCTCCGACTGTAGCCACGGCCACTTCCTGTGACGAACGGATGCTCGGTGTCATGTAACTGACTGTACCTGACTGTGAGGGATTGGTGCAGGTAAGGCACTGAAAAAAACACTTAGCTGGATTCATAGCAAGTAGCACACATCAGGTAAAAGTTTGTGACACGTCAGCAGTCATGTCAACAGTTGAGAATGATATGCTGGTGAACTGGTATTAACATTAGTCATAATGTTGTGATGAGATGGCGAATGGAAGTAACGTGCATCATGGTCATTGAAATTAACTCCGCCGCGAGTCTCTATCATTGCAGCTAATGTTACGATAACTAGTTTATGTTCATTATTATGACTAACTGCTGCTGTGACAGGTCGTGGTTTTAGTTGTGACTAACGTTGTGGATATGGCTATAGCTAAATATGGACATTACTGTTGCTGTGATTATGAATATGGTTTAAACTAAAGAGGACATACTCTGCTCATTTCCAGCTCTATATTTATATTCTGGGGCTCTACTGGAATATCTTTGCATGATTTCCAGTTAAAAACTCCTTATTGATCTTCTACTGGTCCTTTATGCAGCCCCTCAGTTCAGCCTCTGTCTGAAACAGGCCGTTTTAGTTCCTGTCTCTTTAAGGCCCCGCCTCCTGATGAGCCCACTCTGTTCTGATTGGTCAGCTTCAGGACGCTTCCTCCGGCTCCAGAGGCTACGTAAACTAACTATAGTAGCAGGATTTCACTTCTTTTTCTCCTTCTTTACTCCAAATGTCAACTTCTCAAATCCATCCGTACATGTTGGAGCTGAATCACATCTGAAATATGAGAGTGGACAACACATGGAAACACCTTAGCAACAACCTTAGAAACAAAGATTACAAATGACCATACCATTTATGGATAGCTCATCAGCAACGTAGAAAAAGCTGTCGCAAACGAAGCATCAGAGCAGGTTGAGGCCCTGACTTTTGACTTGCAGGCAGCATTTTCTATGATACTGAGTTGCATCTTGACAGCGTCAGCAATCAGAAAAGAGTAGAGATGAGTAGAACAACTGGCATTTTATCTGCTGTTCCTGATGAAAAGTATAAAAACTGCTGAAGTTAGAATGATTCAGCCGCCGCCTCCCCACCAACATTTCAAGGCACAAATTAACAAACACATTTCATTGTAACATCATGGGAGAGCACAGCAGCGATCAGTTTTAGCCGCTGATTTATCCACAAAGTTGGACGTACACAGACAGTGTTCACTCCATTTGATGCCAGAAACTCTGCACACCACATGGCAGCACGATAATTATCTCTCTCAACAACAAAGCACATCCAGAGTCAGATGCTGCTCCAACTTTTGCAAAAAAAAAAAAAAAAAAACTGTGACCAAACGCAGGGTGACCCGTGTTCTCCGGCTCCTCATTAGTATTCTGCTACAGAAGTTACAAGATAACATCGTCCTCATGTGTGTGTCAAGTCTTAAATTATGAAAAAATATGTTCTCAAATTTGATTCACAGTTGTGTGATCATTAAAATGTTCAGTATAGACAGTAAACGGTATGTAGACCCCATGAAAACTCACCAAATGAGCTGTTGTAATGTCAGCTACAGGTGGGTGCTGCTGTTCTCGTTTAGATCTGTTTTTACACCAGATTTCTTCACATGTAGTCAAATAGTCTCCATTAAAAGTCATGTGAAGGCAGGTTCTGCAGCCTCTTTTTTCTCTGGTTTCTAAATGGATTCATGGAGGTTTATTAGAGAGATAATGATATCCTCAGGAAGTGTAAGTCACACTGAATCATATCAATATGTGTTTCATGTCTGTGTGTTCAGATTTGACTGAGTTGTGACCCCGAGAAGGATTTTTGACTCTTCTTCACCTCACGCAGTGTCTTTGCCTCACCCTTAACTCTCCGGCACCCCCCCCCCGGGGAGACTTTTATCTTTGTCCTGCTGAATGTCCATGTCTATTACAGGCCAGACCCTGTCGTTTCTCCATGAGTTAAAATGCTGTCCAGAACCAGGAGTTCAGTTATGTCATTCCCCACCTCCCCCTGTGATCTTCTTCCTGTCTGAATGAGGCTTTAGTGTATGTTAACAAAGGCTTTCTTCATTTGTCAAAACTAGAGGTACAAGGAAAAAATACTGTGAAGGAACTGATGTAGACTGAAGCTCGATGGAGGAGAACAGCGTTACAGTAGAAGTGAAACACTGTGCAATGCCTCTCATTTCTGCCGACTACTTCCAGGCAAGAGTATTTAAACCCTTCATCAAATCCTTGCTATCCATTCTACGAGGAGACCAGTCTGACCGTCTGCACAAAGCACATCATATCTCCACCTGACCTTGGTTATCACAGGATACAGCCAGCCTTATCAAGACAGCTGCGCACCCCGGCCAACCTCAGTAGACTGAGAGATGAACCGTTCTGAAAGAGAAAGGTTATGACCCGCTGCTCCCAGGATAGAAAATGACCAGAGAATGAAAGTTTATATTTACAGGATAATTCTATTCTCTATTGTCAACAAATCTCCTGTGCAGACTTAAATCAACAGTGTTACTTTACTCCTTCCTTACTCTGTCTGTGGCTCTCAGCTCAAAGCTTATTGGTTCCTGCTGAAGACGTAAATCCGTAAAAATACTCACAAATATATAGTTTAATTTTCATTTAATATCATTCAGTTGGGGCTGAAGATGTTTACAGTAGTACGAGTAGTACAAGTACTGCATGGTAGGACAATAATGCTGTTTTAAAAAGCAAATGACAAGTTGGAAGACTTCAATTATTTTTTCATTGCAGTGTCTGTCAGCCATTGGCAAGGTGTTTAAACTTTATTGTATTAAATGTACATGTAGGTTTGTAACAAACCCAGTCACCATTTTAATATATCTTATCTTTGACTTATCTTGTATTTGTTTGTGTGATAGTGACTCAGTACACAGAAAAGTACTCTATAAATCTGACATTTAACAAGACAGCATGGTGGGCTTGACTCTCTGTTTTGAATCTGAGCATAAAAAGTGCGTCTCAGTGTGCACAGTTGCAGTATGAACATGCAGGTTTAGAGCTGGACTGCAGAAGAATAAAGGTGTTTCAAATTTAATTTCTCTTCAAATTCTCTGTTTCTCTCAGGTTTTCTTTTCTTTGGAAACTTCTGCATTAATGATGCAACCCAGTTGCCAGAAGAAAACGTTGACATTGAACGTCTCTGCAAACCACAGAAATGTTGAATATATACGTTTCAACACGTGAAATACGTATCATATCAACATTTCTACAAATGTATCACATTTCTACCCGTTGAATAATGATGTTTTATGGTGTGACAAGGCTGTGGTTAAGGTCTGGTTAGGGTTAGGGAAAGATCATGGTTTGGGTTAAAATAAAAAATAAAAAATAAAAAAAACGGCTGATGTCTCACTAAAAAAAAGCCGCTTTTCCGCCAGAAAAACGGCTGCAAATGTCCTGACATCTTGCTAAAAACATCGGCTTTTGTTGGTTGAAACAGGAAGCGGACATTGGTTTCAGTTTCCAACTTGCTGCCAAGAAACTTACTAACCATCCACCTGCCCCTCCTCCTATATAGGAAAGATCAACTCAGGTCCAGGTATCATCACCATAGCAACGGTCGCTGAGGATCATGGGTAGGCTAATGTAGCCGCTTCCACTATCGTACAAAACTGACAAAAATACTTGATTTCTAAACCAAAATTGCACGGTCTTTTGAATTTGGTTTTCTGGATTTTCGTTGGGAAACAAAAAAGGAATAGATCACGTGATTTTGTTTTTCGTTTTTGGTTTAAAATGAAAAAAGGAAAGAACCATGTGACTTCCGTTTTTGGTTTCAAACGCAAAAACGGATCGACTGAATGTCCGCAGACCTGTTCGATATTCAATCCAAAAAGGAATAACGATAAAACGAATCAGCAAAAACCAAAAACAGGCCGGGTTTGATTGGTTTTTCGTTATTTGATTCTGACACCAAAAACCTTTTTTTGTTTTTTGTTTTGAAACAAATAACAGATTTACCGTTTTTTGTTTTTTGAATTACAAATGAATTACGAATTATCTGATGATACCTGGACCAACTCATATAAGTCACATGTGAAATACGTCACTTTAGAAATGTTGAGATGATACGTATTTTGGAAATGTTGATATCATTCGTTTTGTTGAAATGTTGACATAATACGTTTTGTTGACATTTTGATATGATACGTTATTGTTGAAATGTTAATATGCTTCGTATTTCAGGTGTTGTAGATATTCAACATTTCTGTGGTTTGCAGAAATGTGCAATGCCAACGTTTTATTCTGGCGACCAGGCTGAATGATATCACCTCATATAACTAGGAGCGAACAGGACAAAAACATAGGTTTAGTTTGTGGCCGCTATCACACAACACAAGAAAAATATCTCTATCTAACATAAAAAGTGAATCATAGTACAGTACACATTTATTTTGAGTTTGGTCTAGATCTGGACTCCAGACTCTGATATGTGGTCTTACTTGTGTGCATTGCTGCACAGCTTCAGTCTGAAATGCTCCTCCACGAAATGGGAACCATTTATTGCTCAGCTGCAGTTGTATTTGGGTTCTCCTCTCAGTGGGGAGCTCCCTGCAGGAGTCCAAGCGGCGCTAAAGATTCAGCGGGGAGCACAAACAAACTACCCGCACAACAGAACCCAGCAGACACATAAATGAGATATTGAATATACAGGATGAACTCAACAGGCGAGTCAACAGAGAGAAACAATTTCAGTATATTGATGTGTGAGGAGGATGTTGGGCAGCAGAGAGACTGAGGAAACAACTGCAGGGGGTGAATAAGGAAAGATTAATTGGACAGAACTGTCATAATATGATTGTTTTGTGTGATGTGACACACATGATGCATGTGTCCGACTAAAACCTTAACATACACAATATATACAGTATGAATAATGCAATGTTTACCTGTAATAACTTAGGGACAGGAAATAGAACAAGTCCTTAAGCACAATATGTGTAGTTAGTGTTTCTCTTCAAAACGACACATGTAAGAGTTTTCTGATCTGATGATGGTTAAAGGAATAGTTCAACATTTTGGGAAATAGCTGTTTGAATAGTTCAGCACATAACCTCCTGTATACACTACAACTTGTCATTTTTACAGTTTGGTTTCCCAAAATACAATTTGGTTTTTTTTTGCAGAACAAAATGCAGCAGCACATTTCCATTACTCTGCACTGGTTCCCTAATGTATGGAAGGTTTAAAATGCCTAAGTTAAAACAAATCAATCAATGAAATAAAGTGAAATACAATACACATTGTAATATTTAATTGATAACATTTGATAAAGGAATACTTATTTAGCTTTGGACAGAATCAGGCTAGCGGTTTTCCCCTGCTTCCAGTCTTTATGCTAAGCTAACTGGCTACTGGCTGTAGCTTCATAATTAGAGTACAGACATGAGACGGGAATCGATCTGAACATCTAACTCTCAGCTGCAAAGATAAAAAAATATTATATGATAAATTTGAATCTTGTCTGAAAACTTGTTGTTGAAGATAGTGCTTGGACTCTGGCTGGATGTTTGGGCTCATTCTCATGCTGCAAATTTGAGATGATCAGACGCCTTCCTGATGGTGTTGCATTATGGATAAGAATCATAACATCTAAAGTCTAAACTCCCGCACAGGACTGTATATATGTATTTGTTTTTAATATGATAATCAATAGTTGCTTTCTAACTCTTGCAGTTGCTGCTTATGCTCTGTGAATTTCCTAACTTTGGAAAGCACTTTGTGCTTATTGCTTGAAAAGAGCCCTATAAATAAAACTATTATTATCATAATTATTAAATAAGCATCATTTCTCAAATGCTTTAACGTTTGGTTAGCAATAAGAAGATTTCAGCCCTGAGTACTGTCTGCAGGGTTCTTCAGAGGCTCCAACTACTTCCACCAAGAGGATGTTTGTGTTTCCTGTTGTCTGAGGTGTAACAGTAGTTGTGACGTCAACTATCTCGTTGTGTCCTCTTCTTCTGCAACGGTTTAATGGCACCGACTCAAGAATTAGTTTATCTGCTAATATTCACACAACAGTGTTGTGGATGGAAACAAATATTCATTAGAACTTTCTTTTCCTTTTGAATTTTGGAAATTCCGATAAAATTTGTGCTACATTTGGATGGAAAACAAACTACTTTTTAGAGATATTTAATTAAATTAAACCATAAAAGTGAGGGGAACTAAAATAGGATTTTGAAAATTGAGAGGGACATGACATGACTTTCCAAAATATTGTAGAGTTTTGTCGCTTAAAGAAAGATGAATCTAAAAAATGTCCTCAGTGCTGTTCCTCATAGAAACACAAAAACACACAACATATACATATATACACAAAAACAAAAGGTGAGTGTACTCCACGTTGTCTTCTCTGAGTGAAGACTCGCCTTTACGTAAGCGGCTGCTCAGACAAACAAGAGAAGAAGAGAATGAGCGCGCACAGGACGAATCGACTCGAGGCCATTTCCCAGAGGAGGTGGAGACGCAGAGGACGGCAGCTCTGGGGGCTTTGCTGATGTCTCTGTGTGTGTTACTGTTTATGATGGTCGGCTAATGAGGCCCTTTGACCCCCGGCCCAGCTGCAGGGGAGGTCTGCCTCCTCGGCTTCCTCTGCTGCTTTATTGATGCTATCAGGCTCTTTCAGACACGATGAAATGTGCATCCACACTCAATAAACTCTGACACAGCCTCACGCAGTGTTACGCACACACACACACGCACACACATACATGCATAAGGAAACAGGGCGCCGGCTCCTCTGCATTAAGCCTCTGGTTACTTTGCTCAAATACCTGGAAACAAAAACAGGACAGTTTCATATTTGTAAACCAAAATCTCCACATAGTTTGACGTTACTAAACTTTGAGTCCAGACTCTAAATCAGTTTTTCTGCAGTGTTTAAAGCAGTTCTATATCATTTTCCAAAGAAGAAATAATTTAAAAGTGGAAGGAGATATTTCAAGTGACCCTGGTTCTGGAAGTCCAGTTAATTTTTTGGTCAAATTCAGCATGCTGCAGAAATTTACAACCGAATTTTCACAATATAACTGCTGCTACGACCCACAACTACAAACCAACCAATCAGAATATGACATGAAATGACATAGAATAGGCAAACATGACATATCATACATGCAATTTTTGAGTAAAGTTTAGGAAAATAAATCATCAAGTCCTCCAAATTCACCGACCAAATACGTGACCATGTGACTCCAGAACAACACATAGGATTGTCAAAAACAACCTATAGTTACGTTTGAGTGACAGCTGCCATCTAGCGGCTGTAGTAACTGTGAGGTGGAGCAGTGGTGCAGTTCAGATGACGTTTATATATGTGGACAGATTTGCTCATTCAGAGGAGGAGGCTGGATGGAGGCTTTAACCTGACAGTGGACTTTACCACAGGAGACACTCTGTTTCCAACCGCGTTGTGACAGTTTTTAAAAAAGCATAACTACGATCATTCCCTAACCTTAATCTTGTGGTTATTATTGTAGCCATGACGACGAAGGTGGGCTAACTTTCAGGAAGTAGTAACTTTAACCTACCACATGTTTCTCTAAGCTGAATAAAGTGATCATTTTAACCAAAACCATCATCTTTCCCTAAACCTAACCAGACTTGAACCACAGTGTTGTCACATCATAAAACATCATTATTGTTTAACAGTGATGTGTGATGGTTTTCGAAAACACAGAGAGATGATGATGTTGTCCTGCTGATTACTGCTGATAGAGGAGCCAGATTAGAAAACACTCCTCCTCTGTGTTTTTCTGAAGTCACATGATCAAACCACGTATCTGGTTGTTTATTTTGGAGGATTTGTTGCTTCCTTTGTCTGCATGTTCAGGTTTTTATTTACAGATAAACCTCTTAAAAAGATGCCAGAACTGATAATCTTTCAAAAATAAAGCAGTAAAGACAGAACTCTTTGTAGTAACAATGGAAATAAAACTTCATTCACAGAGTTTAAAGCTTCACTGATGACATTTAAAATAGTAGTTTGGACTTTTTTGTATAATGTCACAACATTAATTATCATAAAGTAACACGTCTTTATCAAGGAAATATAAATGATTTCAGCATTTATGTGAGATTTTGATATATACTAGCATTATTATAGAAAGCATTATTACCTATTTAATCAGAATGTTATTTTCTACATTTATATAAATGAACAAAATAACAATTCTGTTCTTTGTGTATGCTGTATAGATACAGATGTGAAAAGCTTTGAGGTAAACTTGTGATTTGTGATAAATAAATAAACCTGACTCGACTTTAAACAGTTGCAGATAAGAGACAGAAATGTGTGAACAGAAGGAGGAGGAGGAAGCGTCAGGGGACAAAGTTCAGTGTTGTGGTGACAGAAGGTGTTACAAAAGAAAAAAAAAGGAGGTAAATTGAGAGGCGGTGTTGATGCAGAGAGGCAGATTAACTGTCAGGTAAAGGAAAGCTGCAAGCGGTGTTACCTCTCACTGCTGCTGGGGCTCCATGACTTTTAATCCCCTTAATCTCAGCACATCCCATTGGAGTCATTTCAAACTGGGTTTTGATCTTGTGGGCACATGTGTGTATGTACGTGTGTGTGTGTGTGCTGCCTTATATGCATGCAAATGTGGGTAAAGTCTGAGATTATACTGAGAAGAAGATATGAAAACAGTTTCACGTCGGCAATGTTGCTGTTTACTTAAACGAGTTTAGGCAGTTACTTCTCTGTCTTCTTCTTCTTTTCTTTTAACTGCTTTCTGTTGTGTCTCCCAGGGCTAAAGCTAAAGAGAACATGAAGGATGCTCAGCTAAACTTCCCACAGGTGAGACAGATGAACACTGACAACCACATGCACACACACACACACACTCACATGTGAAGGAGGAATTCTTTCATCTTGAGACATTTCTATCAGATATCCCCGTGGGCCATTTCAGCCACTTGTTAAAGTTAAATGGTTCTTCATCAAACCTATTTTCCTCTTCACCATCTCTCTTTCTAATATTGTATCAGTGAACATGTGCAGCACACACAACCATCAGTTATGATCAGAGAACGGGGACCCAAACGCAGAACACGGACACAAGGAGTTAGATTAAAAGGAATGGGATTTATTGCAGAGGTTGGAAGGTGGAGATGGGAAAAATGATGTCCGGAGATTTGCAGAGGGAATGAGAGGTAATGGAGGGAGCTGGAGTGCTGCAGGGATCCAGGAGCCAAGAGAGTGAGTGGAGCGCCACGCCCACACACACACACACGCGCGCACACACACACACAAACCAACATCCGTTTCCTTTCATTTGATCAGTTATTTGTTATCAAAAAGTGATCAGAACCTTTCGACTGTATATGTACTGTATGTGGTATTATAAAGCTTAATTAAAGTGAACAAACAAATAATTAAATTGGGGCTGCAACTAATGATTATTTTCATCATCAATTTTCTGAATTGTTATGACTTTATTTGTTTTGTTCCTGTATTAACAGCTCTCTCTCCCCTCCCCTCCTCAATGTGTGCATTCAGTGTGTGTGTGTGTGTGTGTGTGTGTGTGAGAGAGAGAGAGAGAGAGAGAGAGAGATGAGCTGCAGATGGTGTTTTCTCTGATTGGCTCAAGTGTTAAGTAACTTTCTTACCTGTGAATTTGTACATAGAAAATGTAAATGTACACTATAAATATTTAAATCTGAGGTAGTAGTCAGTAGGAGTGGGAAGCCCTTTTCTTTTGTAAATCATTTTTCTTATGTTTTCAAGGTAGGAGTTAGGTTAGAGCCTTGTCTTTATGTTTCAACTTTGTTTTCTGTCAAGGAAGTTAAGGGTTGGGATTAGTGGATTTTGTTTGTTCTTCTGGGCATTTCTCAACTCTGAAGTTTTGGAAAATAAACTGTTACATTGGGAACTTTGATTGCTGTTCGGCTGACCATTCTTTGGAGTGGGAAGAGAGATGACTGCATGTTGTGTTCAGGTTTTCCTTAGACAAGGGACATAACAGAATAAACTGACAACCTGGTCAATAAAACATCAGAAAACAGTCAAAATGTCCATCATTATATCTCCAGCCCAAAGTAACATCTTCATATGTCTTATTTTGTCTGACCAACAGTGCAAAACCCCAAAATATTCGGTTATAATTATAAAAACAGAAAAAAAGCTGGGACCAGCAATTATTTGGCATTTATTGCTTGAAAAATGGCCAAAACAATACACTGATCATCAGTGATTGATTAATTGATTTACTGACTTCTCGTCTCAGCTCTAAAATCATTACAAATTTTGAAGAAAGCAGTGTTGTGTGAAGAAATGTAAAAAATTATCAAAAATTGATCATAAGTTAAAAAGCAGTTCAGATCTGCTTTAATTTTTAAATATTTTGCTACTGGAAATGTGTTGTATGTGACATAATAGAGCTAAATTAAAATGAACAAACAAATATTAAACACACAATATGTAATTTCAGCCGCTAGGGGTCTCAATCAAAACAATAACAAAAGACGGAGTGTGATGACGGTGTGAAGTAGCAAGGGATCATGGGAGTTGTTGTCTTCGTTGTTAAATAACCAGCTTCACCGGGATAGGATTACTCCAGTGTTAATCATTCAGGATGTTTTTACCGGGAGCCGAATTACCCACAGAGGTCTCCTCCTCTCCAGAACAAACGGACCCAGTGATTACAGGTAAAAACACTGAATAAAGCAGTTTCACCTAAAAAATCAGTGTTTCTCCGACAATGTACTGCGGGTGACAACCAAACGTCTGGTACGGACTGTTAGCTGAGCTGCTGCTAACACTTGTTCGGTTGATTTCTCTTTCTCTCTTGCCGGTTTCTCCCGGGAGCTGAATTATCCGCAGAGGTCCTCTCCAAAAACAAATGTACACGCAGATTAAAATTGTTAAAATACTAATTAAAGCTGTTTTACCTAAAAAATCAATATTTCTCTGACGATGTACGGCGACAACTGGACGTCCGGTACGGGCTGTTAGCTGAGCTGCTGCTAACGTTTGCCCCGTTTATTTCTCTTATAACTTTAGACCCATTACGTTCAGCCGGTTTCTCCCGGGAGCCGAATTATCCGTAGAGGTCTCCTCCTCTCCAAAAACAAATGTACACGCAGATTAAAATCGTTAAAATACTAATTAAAGCTGTTTCACCCAAAAAAAAAAAAATCAATATTTCTCCGACGATGTTTGGTGACCACCGGACTTTCTGGAGGGGCTGTTAGCCGAGCTGCTGCTAACGTTTGCCCAGTTTATTTCTCTGATAACTTAAGATCCAGACGTCCAATGACTAAAATCCTTCTTCTGGCTACAAGATATCGTTAAAAGACCAAATTTATCACGAAAATGTGGCTTAAAACTGAATAAAAGTCATATATATATATAATATATATATAATATAATTTATAACTTATTTCTGTGGAACAACCACAACGCCGATATATTATCTCGTATGTGCGTAAGTTACTCTTTGGTAGACGTCATTGTAGCGGACAAACACAGCGCCGCCATATGCATCTTGTGCGTGTTTACTCTTTGGTAGAGGGGTACGATGCCATTGACAGGCGACCAAATGAAACAGTTCGTTACTTTTATGGAAATTATAGATTTCTCAGGGTTTGAAAATTGTTGGAAACATTTGGGATAATGTAAGTACACAACTCAACAAAATATATAACATAGGTCTAGTTGTTTTTAGACATTTTAATGCAGAATAGTTACATATTATGGCTTTAATCTACAAAACATCAGGTGTCATCATCAAATACCGAACTAAAAAACAACCAAAATATCCAGTTGACAAAAGATATAAAACAGAAAAAAGTGACACAATGAATACGCATTTCTCCGTTCTCTATTTCTATATTTTGCGTCTTCAGGTTAGGCGAACCCATTGTTGCTAACTTTGGAGCTAACCCCCTTCACTTTTCCATCACTTGTGGAAACAACAGACGTGACTTTTTAGCATTTAGTAATTGTTACACTGTAGTCTGTACCGCACATTTACTGTCAGACTGACAACTTACTACTAACCTTTTCCTCTGCTCCGCTCGCATCCACCGTCACTTTTCTGCCACTCGTTCTTTCCCACTCGCTACACAAACATACTAAGCTCTGCCCTATTCCTTAACAGAGTTACGCTACCAATAGTTTCCCAGGCAACGACATAGAGGTTGACTCATGTATCTCAACAGTGCTGCACAGAGACTCCTTAACACTATTGATTTCCGAATTAATAGATTTTTGGCATTAAAAAACATTTTTTTTAGTCTGGCGGGGGTTCTCATTGTGATCATTATAGGAGATTCAGTAAACTTATTCAGTAAATGTTCAGTAAACGTTGAATACAGTTAGACCTAGCAGTCCCTATTAGGCTGGGCGAGTTCAAAGTTGTGAAAACAATGGGGGTGTTTTGAATACACCGTTTTCACAGGTAATTTGTTGGTCTGTCCCTCCTGCCACAGGAAATAATGGATTAATCCTGAAAGGCTACTGATATAACACTTTTCTCCTTATGAAAGTAACACGGAGATTATTTGACCAATGAGAATTTAGTCAGACGAGAGCATATTGACCAACTAATCAACCAGTCGACCAGGAGACTACAGCCCTACTGTATATATGTCAAACAGTCAGTCCTCTATACAGACAGCTAGGCTGGGAAACTATGTTTGGTTTAGTCACTGTATTTACAACCAGTGAGACATCACATTGGTACTAAATAACATGAGAAAGTTTCTCTAGCACAGAGACACTGAAGAACCATGTGACCAGAACCCAAACCCAGGATACAGAGGCTGAGTGACTGTAGTGTTGATGGTGTGGAGGTGGATCAGTGTGTCAGAGGAGACTCTGTAGAAGGACAGAGTGCCAGCAGGACAGTCCACATACACTGCTACTCTGTTAGAGACAGAAGTGGAGGAGGAGAAGGAGGAGGAGGGGATGACTGTTTTTCTGTTATTGTGCCAGACACAGTAACCATCATCAGAGCAGTGCAGACACCAGGACTGATTATTCCCTCCAAACACAGAGTCATCATTGTCTCTTCTCCTTCTGATCCCTCTGTAACTCACTGATATATCAACCCTTCCTCTCCACTCGACCTCCCAGTAACAGCGACCAGTCAGACCATCTCTACACAGCAGCTGAGGCTTGTAATCAAATCTGTCTGGGTGGTCGGGATATGACTGATCCTTCTTCACATGTGTCACCTTCCTGTTGTTGTCAGACAGTTTGAGCTCTTTGTTTACTGTGTTTGGATCCAGTGTGAGTTCACAGAAATCTGATGGAGAGAATGAGATTCAGTTATTGATTTACCAATCTATCATCTGATGATGATGATGACATTATCTGCATCCTCAGTGGGATGCTAATCAGTGATGTCACAGTTTGAAGTTTGCTTTGTTTTCATGAATCAAATGAAAAACACACTTACACTTCCCCAGACCTGGTTTCAACCATTGGACTCCGGCAGGCTGCAGCCTGAAAGGAGGAGGGGGTCAGAGCAGCACGTTCTCTTTCAGCATGCAAACATGAACGTTACATCACTCTAGTCTACTGTTTTATTATTCTGTTCAAATGTGGTGTTGGACTTTGATAGAGTTTTATCCAATCTGAATACAGTATCTCAATCCTTCTGAAACCCTGATTAAATCTGATCAGGTTTAACTTTCAACATTCACAGGAAACTTCAGTTAGAAATAACAAAAACTCAAAGTTGAGATCTGTGATCAGCTCTGACAGAGAAAATGCTTCCAGCTCTACCTCCTCAATCAGACATTGTCTTTTCATACCTGAGAGTGTCCAGTCTCCAGTGTGGCTCCTCCAGTCCAGCAGACAGCAGCTTCTCTCCTGAGTCTCCTGGATGATTGTAGCTCAGATCCAACTCTTTCAGATGGGAGGGGTTGGAGCTCAGAGCTGAGGCCAGAGAAGCACAGCCTTCCTCTGTGATCAGACATCCTGACAGCCTGCAAACACACAAAACAACATATTTCAGACAGTCAGAGAGTACTCCTGTGTGCAGTCAGATACAAAAGCAAACTGTCTCCAAACTAACTAACTAAAAGATGAACTGAATCAGGGAGTTCTGAAAGTTGAGCATCCAGCAAGATGGGAAAAGTCAACAGCTGAGGGATGATTCAGCAGCATGTTTTACCTCCTCATTGTGATCTAAATGTTAAAAACCTTCAAATGCGTTTATGAAGAGTGAAGCTTTTGCCAAGAGGAAGAATAAAGACGTACTTTTTGCAGTGTGCTGTATGCACTTTTCAGGTTTGGTATGTTGACATTATTTAAAACTACATACAAAGACACATTTAGGATAATTCTTAAAAATCATCTGTGGTATTTAATAATTCAACAAAAAAGCAAAAACAAAAGATGTTGAAAAATCATCATGGAAAGCACTTTTCTACTGCTGAAGTTTAGTAAAAACTGGTTTGACAAAACATATTAGCAGAGACAATCTTACACAGGTTTAATGTTTATCCTCTAATGTCATTTAGATTTTTAATTGTCATCTGTTGAACAAGTTGATGAGTCTTGACCTGAGTGTTTCCAGTGCACAGTGTGGACTCTCCAGCCCAACAGACAGCAGATTCACTCCAGAATTCTGCAGGTTGTTGTTACTGAGGTCCAGCTCTCTCAGACTAGAGGACTGGGAGCTCAGAACTGATGACAGAGCTGCACAGCTTCTTTCTGAGAGGTTACAGCCACTCAGCCTGGAGAGGAAATAAAAAGGAAAAAGACAAGCAAGTAAGTTATTTATTTTTCTGTCCTGTTGAAAAGACAAGAGAATATTTTGATAAAGATGAATAAATCCAACTATCTGTGCACTTACAGAGCCTTATTTGAAGCTTTGATCACTGGCAGCAGCCTCAGTAGAGCATCCTCTGAAGCAGAGTATTTCTTCAGGTCAAACACGTCCAGATCTTTTTCTGATGACAGTAAGATGAAGATCAGAGCTGACCACTGAGCAGGAGACAGTTCATCTGTGGAGAGATTTCCTGATCTCAGGTACCATTGGATCCCCTCCACTAGAGAACGATCATTCAGTTCATTCAGACAGTGGAACAGATTGATGCTTCTCTCTGCAGACAGATTCTCACTGATCTTGTTCTTGATGTACTTGACTGTTTTATGATTGGTCCGTGAGCTACTTCCTGTCTGTTTCAGCAGACCTCGTAGGAGACTCTGATTGGTCTGCAGTGAAAAACCCAGGAGGAAGCGGAGGAACAAGTCTAGGTGTCCATTTGGACTCTGCAAGGCCTTATCCACAGCGCTCTGGTAGAAGAGTATGGAGTTGTTTCTTGTTGTTTGAGACTTCTGGGATGTTGTTTCTTCTTCTTCCAGCAGACTGACTCCAGAATTGATGAATGTCAGATGGACATGAAGAGCAGCCAGAAACTCCTGAACACTCAGGTGGACGAAGCAGAACACCTTGTCCTGGTACAGCCCTCTCTCCTCTTTAAAGATCTGTGTGAAAACTCCTGAGCACACTGAGGCTGCTCTGATATCGATGCCACACTCTGTCAGGTCTGATTCATAGAAGATCAGGTTGCCTTTCTGCAGCTGCTCAAAAGCCAGCTTTCCCAGAGACTCGATCATCTTCCTGCTCTTTTTATTCCAGAGTGGATCTGTCTCAGCTCTTCCATCATACTTGACATTCTTCAGTTTGGACTGAACCACCAGGAAATGGATGTACATCTCAGTCAGGGTCTTGGGCAGCTCTCTGTCCTCTCTGCTTTTCAACATATCCTGCAGAACTGTAGCAGTGATCCAGCAGAAGACTGGGATGTGGCACATGATGTGGAGGCTTTGTGATGTCTTGATGTGGGAGATGATGGTGCTGGCCTGCTCCTCATCTCTGAATCTCTTCCTGAAGTACTCCTCCTTCAGTGGGTCAGTGAAACCTCTGACCTCTGTCACCCTGTCAACACAGTCAGGAGGGATCTGATTGGCTGCTGCAGGTCGTGTGGTTATCCAGAGGCGAGCAGAGGGAAGCAGGTTCCCCCTGATAAGGTTTGTCAGCAGCACATCCACTGAGGTGGACTCTGTAATATCAGTCAGGATCTCATTGTTGTGGAAGTCCAGAGGAAGTCGACACTCATCTAGACCGTCAAAGATGAACAGAACCTGGAACTCTTCAAACCTGCAGATTCCTGCTTCTTTGGTTTCAGTAAAGAAGTGATGAACAAGTTCCACCAAGCTGTACTTTTTCTCTTTCAGCACATTCAGCTCTCTGAAAGCGAATGGAAATGTGAACTGTATGTCCTGGTTGGCTTTGTCTTCAGCCCAGTCCAAAGTGAACTTCTGCGTTAAGACTGTTTTCCCAATGCCAGCCACTCCCTTTGTCATCATTGTTCTGATTGGCTGATCTCTTCCAGGTGAGGCTTTAAAGACATCTGCTTGTCTGATTGTTGTTTCTGGTCTGTCTGGTTTCCTGGATGCTGTTTCAATCTGTCTGACCTCATGTTCATCATTGACCCCTGCAGTTCCTCCCTCTGTGATGTAGAGTTCTGTGTAGATCTGATTCAGAAGGGTTGGGTTTCCTGCTTTAGCAATCCCCTCAAACACACACTGGAACTTCTTCTTCAGGTTAGACTTGAGTTTATGTCGGCACTCTGCAGCACGAGTTCCTGAATGAACAAACAACAAATAAGACTAACTAATAAAGTATAAAGTAAACATTTAATTCCCCTAAAGAATGCATATGTGAACATATATTCCACCATCTTGTGACATCAGTAAATATCTAATGTTAAATCTTCATATATATATATATCCTCTTACTTCTCTGCAGATGGTCAGCCATCTCTTCCTGCTTCATTCTCCTCAGGAAGTGCAGTGTGATCTTCAGAAATGCCTCTTTGCTGCTCCTCCTCTGCTCTTCCTCCTCACCGTCCAACACCTTCTCATCCTCCCTCTGAATCTCTAAGCATTCTGGGTAATCTGGACTTAAAACCGTCTGTATTTTCTTCAGCTCATTCTTCACAAAAGTGACAATGCTCTCCTCCAGCAGCTGGAACAGAAAGATAAACTGAACATTTAATTTTAACTGGTTGAACACAACATGTGATTCATCTGTCAGTCTGAAGGCTTGCTAGTCTAAACAGAGCAGCATGGATACTGTTGGGACATCAATGGTACTCTAGTATTTAATAATAAAAGGTGTGTTTGTACATGTACACACCATAAATATGGAGCCCAGGCCTGTTGGATGCTGCTGGGAAGACTGATCATTGGGAACCTCTGAGCTCTCTTGGTCCATTCTATGGAGAAAACATCATATTTAAGGACATTTAATGACTCAACACTGCTCATGATACGATATGAAATACTTTATTAGTCTCCCAGGGGGGGAAACTGAGTGCATATAGGACAGACAACAGGATGTGTATGCTTTCATACACATCCTGCGGCAGTACAAAATAAGGGGAGAGTACAGCACCATAATTAATAGTGTAAACATCAATATGACCATACTCGTATATTAGTTGTTATATATGATATCAACATATTCATGGATGCCAGCATTACCACGATCCATAGTACATCCACCATCCTAGTCATCAACATCAAATCATCATCGTCGTCATCAACAGTGACAGTCAACAACAATGTTCATTCAAATGTTCAAAACTTCACCGCAGCGGGTACAAAGGACTTCCTGAATCTCTCTGAGGAGCACCTGGGTATAACAAGCCTGTTGCTAAAAGAGCTCTTCAGTTCACAAGAAACATAGTACATTGGATGGTCCTCATTTTGCATAATAATCTTGAGCTTCCTACCCATACTTTGCTCCATGATCATTTCTAGCAAGTCAGGAGTCAAGCCAATAATGGATCCTGCCTTCCTGATCAGTTTATTGATCTTGTTCCTGTCCTCTCAGCTTAAATTGCACTCCAACAGAAAACGGCATAAAATAGGACACTTACTAAAATGCTTAAAACACGTGTAGGAGTGACCTGCTGACATCAAAATACTGCAGCTTATTGAGGAAAAACAGCCTGAACTGAGCCCTTTTAAAGATGGCACTGGTTTCACTCATTCCAGTCCATCCTATCATCCACAAGGACACCAATGTACTTTCAAGAGGAAACCACCTCATTGGCCTCATCTTTAATCAGGACAGGGATCACTGCAGCCTTTTTCCTTTCTAAAATCATTAATAAGCTCTTTGGTCTTACTTATATTTAAAATTAGGTGGTTTTCATCACACCATATGACAAAACCATCTAGGTAGGAAAAAACCATCTAGGGGGGCATCTTGCTGCTAATTAGCTTTTTCTATGAGTCACGTTTCCAGTCACTGCAGTACAGGCTTGTGGTGCTGGTAGGCCTCACTCATGTAGTACTGAGGTCATAAAAATGTTGAAATGTAGCAATAACCTACTATATCGACAAAGAATTTGTCCCAGTGATTTAACAGTATCCATTAGCCACTGCTCATTGTTTATCGCAGAAGAAAAACAAGAATATTTGCAGAAAAATGCAAGCAGAGGTGAGAGCAAGCACCAAAGCGTCTGCATTGTAAGACAGCAGGAAGTTCTCTTATAGTGCAAACACAACAGAATAACATTATTCCTGGATAAAACACTGAGAGGAACATGTTTAATGTTAAAGTCTGAATACAGATGATAACTTTCTTTGTCAGAAACACCTTTCTGTCAAGTTTAAGTTGATACCTTCCAGCGTTAAAACGTAGTGGTGGTTCCATGGACCAGTTACTCTTCATGGACACACAGCTGGGGTCAGAAGAGTCTGGTCTCTGCTGATGGATCCTGAAACAACAAAAGGCAAATTAAATATAGTTTAAACCCTAAAAATGTTGAATTTTGACCAGAATGTCAACACTCCCTCCTTCCCTGCCCTCTGCTAGCACAGTGCTGTGGTTGTTAGGGTCATTGAGGACCAAAGGGCTTACAATATTTGTTTTGGGGGAATTAGATTGGTTCTGTGGTCATGACATTTCAATCCCATGGTGTGTCTAGATTGGCAGCTTTGGCTATATTACGTGACCCCAAGCTACACCAGTGTACATATTTGTATATCCATACATGATGTATGTTGTATTTATGATGTCTCAATAAAATAAATAAATAAATAAAATAAAATACAATTTTTAAAAAATGAGTATGAAGTGCTTCACAATGATGGGAGAGGAAGCTCCATGAAGCAGTTGTTGAGCACAGTTGAGCACATGTTGAGTGTCTTATATGTTTTAATATGGATAACATATTTGTCAGAAATGCCTTTCCGTCAAGTTTAAGTGGATACCTTTCAGCGTTAAAACGTAGTGGTGGTTCCATGGACCAGTCACTCTTCATGGACACGCAGCTGGGGGCAGGAGAGTCTAGTTTCTTCTGATGGATCCTGACACAACAAAAGACAAATTAAAGATAGTTTAAACCTGAAAAATGTTGAATTTTGACCAGAATGTCACTTGTTGAAATCTAAGTACCGGACAGATCATCTGTAAGAGAACAATGGAGGAGTAGTTCTTATTCTCTCAGATTCAACATGTTGATCGTTTCAGTCCCAACTATCAACTGTCTAGTTCAGTAATCTGTCAGTGGGGTTTTGCTTGACTACAGAGTTGTTGTTACAGTTGTTTAATGGGGGATGTGCTATCGGACAGTCATTAGTGGGAAATACGAGTATCTTCTTTGGCAGTAAAAATTCTGCTTTGGTCTTTAATTAGATTTACATTTCATGAGATTTTACAGTTTCAGTTATAATACCTAATATATGTTATAGTGTACCACCCTCCTGGCCTGTACTCTATTTCTCAAGAGTTTTTCTCAAGAGTTTTTCTCAAGTTTAGTCCTTAATACCAGTAATGTTATTATGATAGGTGACTTTAATATTCATGTGGACATCAATAATGATAGTTTAGGCACTGTGATTTTCTTTCATTATTAGACTCAATTGGCTTCTCTCAGAGGTTAAATAAACCCACTCACTGTCTTAACCACAGCCTCGTCCTTCTTCTGACATAAGGCATTGAAATTGAACATTTAATAGTCTTTCCACAAAATCCTATTTTATCAGACCATTACTTTTGAATTCCTATTACTGGACTAGACGCCATTAGACAAAAATGTCTTCACTAGATGTCTATCTGATAGTGCTGTAGCTAAATTTAAGGAAGCAATTCCATCAGCATTGAATTCAATGCACTGTCTCAATACTATGGAGGACTCTTATGCTAACTTTAGTCCCTCCCAAATTGATCATCTTGTTGATAGTGCTGCAGACTCACTGTGAATACCACTAGACTCCATTGCCCCTTTAAAAAAGAAGATAATACAACATATAGCTATAGCTCACAGTAGAAATGGCATCATGAGTTTTAATGATAAACTCTAACTATTAGGGACAAAATTCATCACCTCCTGCCCTCAGCAGGCACTGATTTATCCCTAAACACAGGAACCTTAGAAACAGGTGTAAAACCTGATATATATTTAGACTGTTTTTCTACTATTGACCTTCCTGAACTAACTTTAGTGATTTCTTCATCTAAACTATCAACCTGTCTCTTAGACCCCATCTCAACTAGGCTGCTTAAGGAAGTCTTACCTTTAGTTAGGACCTCTTTACTAGATATGATCAATCTGTCTTTAATAACAGGCAATGTACCACAGTCCTTAAAAGTAGCTGTAATTAAACCTCTTTTTAAAAAGCCTACTCTTGATTCAAGTGTTTTAGCCAACTAAATACCTATATCTAACCCTCCCTTTCTCTCTAAATCCTTGAGAAAGCAGTCATCAATCAGTTGCGTGACTTACTAAATAACAATAGTTTATGTGTCAGACAAAGGACTTCTCTCTGTACTTGTCTTGTTAGACATTAATGCTGCATTTCACACCATTGACCATCACATCCTAATACAGAGACTGGAACATTTAATTGGCATTAAAGGAACTGTATTAAGCTGGTTTAAATCCTATTTATCAGATCGCTTTCAGTTTGTACACGTTAAAGCTATAATATATAACTATTCTGCATTAAAATGTCTAAAAACAACTAGACCCATTTTATATATTTTGTTGAGTTGTGTACTTACATTATCCCAGATGTTTCCAACAATTTTCAAACCCAGAGAAATCTGTATTTAATCAAAGTAACTGACCGTTTCATTTGGTCGCATGTCAATGGCGTCATACCTCCTCTACCAAAGAATAGAGTGCACAAGATGCATGTGTCGGCGTTGTGTTTGTCCGCTACAAATGCGTCTACCAAAGAGTAACTCTCACACATACAAGATAATACATCAGCGTTGTGGTTGTTTGACAGAAACTGTTATAAATTTACTTTTATTCAGTTTTAAGCCACATCTTCATGATAAAGTTTGGTCATTTAAACTCTATCTTTTAACCAGGTGAAGGATTTTAGTCATTTAGCAGGAGCTCGGCTAACAGCCCCTCCAGGAAGTCTGGTGCTCGCTGAACGTTGTCTGATTTTAATATGCGTGTACGTTTGTTTTTGGAAAGGAGGAGACTTCTGCGGATAATTTGGCTCCCAGTAGAAACCTGCCAAACAACTGGATCTTAAGTTATAAGAGAAATAAACTGAGTAAATTTTGAGAGCAGCTCAGCTCCTACCAGACGTCCTGTGCCCGCTGAAAAGCATCAGAGAAACACTGACTTTTTATGTCAAACTGCTTTTTTCAGTGTTTTTACCTGTAATCCGTTTGTTTTGGAGAGGATAAGACCTCTGCGGATAATTCGGCTACTGGTAAAAACATCCTGAACGACGAACGATGGGTAATCCTATCCTTTATATTCTTCATATGGTTTCATCAACAGATTTGTTCTGCTGCTCTAGTTTTCTTTCTTTTTGCAACACAGTATCGTCTTTTCGACAATCAACTATTCTGGGCTGCTTATGTAATCTGTGCACGTGCACACTTCAAGTTTATTCCAGCCTGGCTGGACCTAGCGTTGACTAAACATGGCTAGGCTGCGTTAATGGAATGGCTTGACTCAAGTGAAAGTTGACGTTAATTCTAGTCAGGCTTTTTCAAGTAAGCGCAGCTTTCTTTAGCTGCGTTAATGGAACACCCCTCATGACAGAATCCCCGTCACTTCACCTCAATCTGAGTTTGAACGATCCGCTGCCTTTATAGCATCCAAAGAGGCTGAATAGTTCAATACCTCAATATTTAGATCACATCCTCGGCCACGACAGCCCCACAATGTTCAGAAATTTCAGCATCTCAGAGTGTATCTCATCAACTCCTTGTTTTTAACTCCCCCTTAGTGACCTCGATCAGAGAAATGAAGACATGTTCTCCCCGTGCTCCTTCTGTGGGCACAGAATCTGCAGTGCTTCTGGTCTCCTGATACCTGTCTACTGCTTCAGCATCTCCTCATCAACAAATGTTCAAAAGCCTAAAACATACAGTGACATTATCTTTTCTTACTCTCCATGTGTTTTGGAAAGAGGAGGTGGATCCATGGTCCTATCAGGGTCTATGGACGCACAGCTGGAGTCAGGAGAGTCTAGTCTCTGCTACTGGATCCTGATACAAACACAACACTGATGAATTCATAACTGAATAACATTCTTTTTGGATAAATTAATGATAAAGAACATGTTTAATATTAAAACTTTGAATACAGATAATACATTTCTTTGTCACAAATGCTTTTCTGTCAGGCTTAAGTTGATACCTTCTAGTGTTAAAATGTTTAGGTTTATCCATGGACTTTTCATGGACACAGCTGGGAAAGAGGAGGTGGATCCATGGTCCTATTGATCTCTACGGACACACAGCTGGGATCAGGAGATTCTGGTCTCTGCTGTGCAGGATTTCAGGAACAACTTCATCTACTTCCAACGTCTGTGGAGAAGAAAACAGTCTGAAGTCAAAACTCAAGCATCACTTTGTTGTTGTTCATGGTGGTGTAGGATATTATTTTCTACAGTCTCTCTGTATCTGTCTTGTAAGTAATCTATATGCAGAGTTGGCTTGGTGGGCCACCAGGCCAACGAGAACCCCTGCCAGGACAAAAAATATTTGTTTTAATGTCAAAAATAACGCCCAATATCCAATCATTTGTAAATAAATAGCGCTTGGGAGCCTCTGAGCAGCGCTGTTTCAAAATGTGAGTTAACGTCGGATAACCAACTTCAGACTGACTTCAGCACAGAGAAACACATCTGCAACAATATAAAACATGAAAACATAAAAGTTGTTGATGGATTATCATTAACATTGAAAAGCAACACATTCACACATTACTATATGTCACCATCATCTCTCCTGCTGTTGGAGCAGTTATTGATCCTGAACACAAACTGTTAACAGATCTGATCTGAAGACAAACACAAGATATTCACACAAACACTTTCAACAACCGAGCGACTCATTAAACTAACAGTGAGAGCAGAGAGGACTCATTAAACACTGAAAACTGTCAGTTATGACCTTACCAAACGGAGAATAATGACTGCGACATGGCGGTGAAGAAAACAAAGTAAAATGGGAGGGGCAGGGGAGGGAGAGAGAGAGAGAGAGAGAGAGAGAGAGAGAGAGAGAGAGAGAGAGAGAGACAGAGAGAGAGAGACAGAGAGAGAGAGAGAGACAGAGAGAGAGAGAGAGAGAGACAGAGAGAGAGAGAGAGAGAGAGAGAGAGAGAGAGAGAGAGAGAGAGAGTACCTGGAAACACTGTGAGCCCTTTTACACTAAAATATCATCATCATCAACTTGTGTAGCAAAAACAGTCTGGCATTACTTTAAGTTTCTTTTTTTCATGTGACATATTCAGATGGTTTCTTTATCATCCAACTAAATAGCAAAAATTCTCTTTCTCATATATAACAATTCCTACATTTTTTAAAGTTGTGGCCTACTTTTAATATGTGGAAATTAGGAAATTATTTCTACATCTTATTCTGTTGTATGATTACAGGCTCATTTACATTTCACTTAGTTGAGCGTGAGTTTTTGCTGTTTCTTAAACAGATGTTTTCCACAGATACTTGATATCACCGTTTCATCTCCTTTCTTATGAAGTAGCTGCTTAATTCATGGTTCTGATTATGTTGCTCGTATTTAACAACCCCGCCTCTTTCACATGAACGCACCCGTAGCTGGATATGGAAAACCCGCGGTTGTCTGAGAAGGTTGATGACCAGCTTCGTAGTTCTGGTTATCTGGACGGCCAGTGTTAGGTTCGGTGAAGCCAGATAACGACATGATATCCTGAGTATGTTGAATTTGCTTCGTAGTATTACACCCCCCTGGACATGTAGACTTTGCTGGCATAAACAAGTACTAAAACACAAAGTTCAAGTAGCCTCATAATTACCTATTTAAAAATTTTATTTTTAAATTTTATTCTCATAACTGGACTATCAGAAGATAATGTTTTTACATGTATATGTATGTTTTGCATGTTATGACTTGTATGTTTTCACAATTTTAATTCTAATCGTTAAAATATCTCAAAAAATGATTCCAACTCTGAATTGTAAAAGATGCATCACAGAGGAGGTGCATTCCTGTCTTTTAAATGTATTTTACTGAAGTATTTTTAAAAAGTGAACGGACTTTATGAAAAACCCACAACCAACTTCAGACTGACTTCAGCGCCGATCGAGCATGAACAGACCAGAATCTTTGAAGCGTTATAAATGTTTTAACTTCTCTGCTTTTAAACATTCACATGAAACTTATGGTGACAGCAAAGAGGAGGAGGTCTGAAACACCGAAACAGTCGGAGAAAGACGAAGAAAGACAACGCAGAAAATCCTCTGAGTCATAGTTACAGGAAACGACTTGAGCCAGGAAATAACCGCATAAAGTCAGAGAGACGGGAGCGGCCAGATAGTTATATGGAAGCCCATTTCCGCCACTGTGATGAAAAAAAAAGATCCTGTAAGTCATTATGATGAGAAACAATCTCAAAATAATGACTTAGTATCTCATAATAATGAGATATCTCCTTAATATCTATAATGAGATATATCCATAATATCTCATAATTATCCTTTTGCTGTAAAAAATAATTCCTTATGTAGCGACTACTGGCAACAATGTAAAAGTTGCTGAGAGGCTGAGGTTGGGCCTTGTTTGCCGTTTGTCTGACACGCTACCAAAAAGATTCGCCGAGATCAAAAAAATAAGTTTAATAACTTTTATTAATGAAAAGGATGAACTTATTATAACGTGCACAAAATATAGGCTACTCAAAATAATCACAGCGATCAGGTGTAAAACAGCGGTCAACAAAAAATATGACGACCCACTCACCCTCTGTCTCTTTCTTACCAGCTGGCATGCAGGTGAACAGGTGCTTATATTAACTATAGGATATCACCGCCCATATCCATGTGACCTGATTATCAATCACCGTGATCGTGCAATAATAAACAAACCAAAATAACCCAAAATATAAAACAAAAAATTACTACTTTGCAATTCATTCAAACTTGAAAATTAATCCATTCATGGCTCCTACACCTTATATGTTTATTGGTACATTTGTGACTTATATTTATTCTGTTAACATAAAAGATATAAGCTCCAATTCCTGTAACTCTTGCCTCTAAGAGTGGCCTTTCATCAGTAGGAATAGCATTTATTACCATTTGATATTCTTTATAAGTGACAGAACAGGTTTTAGATCTGAGAAATTCTTCATAACTGAAAATTTGAGCTTCATCATTTTGTAGGTCTGCAAGATAAATTATATTTCTGTCAATCCAGTGTTGTAAATATAGTTTATTCTTTATGGTTATATATTCATTGTTCCATATAATAGATGGAAAGATTATGGACAAAGCATAATTTTGCTGCTGTTAGAACTTGTTGATAAAATTTCAACAGCCTTTTTGGTAATTTTGTTTCAATATAATTACACAGTAATATAAATTGTAGGCCTCCCATTTTTCCAAAAATATTCTGTGATATGAAGTACCGCTTTCAAATATTCTTTAATCCATTTTAATTTGAAGGTTTAGTTCACATCCATAACGTCCAGTAACTCAATGCAAGCTTCACACTTTGGACCTGCTAAAATCTCCTTTTTTAAATCATGGCTTTTATTTCTCAAAATAAAATTAATTAGGGAGGGATTGTTAGATAAAGAAAGAGAGGGTGATAAACAAATCAAAATAGATTTTTGGAGATATGGATTCCAAGGTATTTAGTACTTTAAAAAAAAAACTGGCATATTACACATTGAAGTTTGTTCAGTGTTATAAAGACTTAAAATTTCATCTTTTGATATATTAACTTTAAACCTGATGCCAGAGAGAAGGAGTTTATAATGTTGATTGCTTTCTCAATCTGATGTTTTTTTTAATTAAAAACAGGACAGTGTCATCAGCCAACTGAGTTATTCTAATCTCTCTCTCAAAAATCCTTAAATCTTGAAAATGATGGCAATGAAAAATATGTATTGAGAGCAATTCAACAACTATAAAGAAATGGAGAACTAGGGCAACCAGCAAACTGATCTGTGAACTGGAAATCTTTTAGCTTTATTTGGAAATAGCATGAAACAGCTACTGGTGTCTTTATAAAGCATTCTAACATTGGAGATGAATGTTTTACCAAAGCCAAAAGTTTGAAGTGACCTAAATAGGAACTGATGCTCCGCTGTGTGGAATGATTCCACATAATCAGAGTAATCTATTAGATCAAGAATTAGCCTAATATTACAACTTATATATCGATTAGTCATGAAACCGGTTTGAGTTTCATTTATTATCTCATTTAAACCTTTTCTTAAGCATCTAGCAAAAATTAGTGAGAGTATTTTATAGTCTACATTTAGTAATGTTATTTGTCTCCAGTTAACCAACAAAAGATGATCTTTGTTATGTTTGGGAAGCAGTGTTATAATGCTCTCTTTATTTTCTATACATTCCTTTAACATATTGAAAAGCGAAGAGTTTCAGTTATATTCCAAAAACAAATATAAAATTCAACAGGGAGACCATCCACTCCCAGTGATTTTCATTTTTTCATTTTGTTAACAGCTTGAAGTATTTCAGATTTAGAAATAGATTTATCACTAATTCAAATTCATTTGATATTTGTGGAGTGATTTTTCTTACAGTATTCTCTGTAACTCTGTTTGGTTATATTTGGAACTATATAAATCAGAATAAGATTGAAATGATTGATTCGCTACATGTGAAGGATTGGACTTTATAGTTATCTATCTTTAAAGCTGCAATATTATTTGTCTTATAATTTCTTTTTTCCAGTGCAAAAAAATAGCTTGTATTTTCTTTCCTTCTTCCAACCATTTTGCTGTAAAGTGTATAAAGGCTCCTTTGGTCATATTAATATATAATTGATCTTCTTTCAGGCTTGTCAATTTTTATTCTTCCTCTACTGTAATATTTTTTTTGTTTATTAAGGTGTTTAGTTCTTTAATAGTTTATTTTTCTTTGATATTATTATTATTTTATTATTATTTTTCATTTCTTTACTATATTTAATAGCCTGTTCTCTGAATTTTAAATTTGAAAAATTCCCATTTTTGTACAATTTAATTCACTGCGATTGAAAATGTCTCCAGCAATTGCTTCCACCAATTTGCAGAATGTTTCATCTTTCAGTAGATAACAGTTAAGTTTCCAATAATCACTTGTTTTTTGTCGTCAGTAGTCTCAACCTAATGAGAAGCTCCATCTCCTCTTCTGACCCTTAAATATCATAATAACATGAACAAACACTATTGCATGGCCTAACATTACTGTAATGTGAAATGGTGTTCAAAACAGCATCATTCAGTAACATGGGTAGTTCAAAACGCAATAATGAAGAAAAAAAACAAAACAAAAATTGACATGATTACTCTGATTATCTGGATATTGTTACCTGCACTTGTAGATTGTTTGCTCAGACATTCTTTCTGTTTGTTCCAATCACAAACATCTGTTTTTTTAAAATTTATTTTTATTTATTTTATTTATTGCAAAACTCAACAATATGAAACATCAATAAACAAATGTGCCAAGGGTTGAAGGGTAAATAAATTATATAATGAAAGAAGAAAAAAGAAAAAAAAGGTTCAGCAGTTCAGGCAATTTTACAATTTACACATATTAAGAGATTTTAAGGCTTTGGGGTTTATAGAGTGCTGAACAGTTTGTATGTATTTTTGCAGTTAATTTATAAAAACTTTTGGTTCGCTGTTATAAAATGTACATTTGTGAATGTGACATTTTGCTAAGATAATAAAAAGATTTATAATGTCATGCTGTTCTAATATCATTCTTGTTCTGAACTGCAGACGTTATAAGAACCAAACAGCACATCTTTGTATAGTAATGAACAGAAATGTTATAATGAGCAGACCGGGCAAATGATTAATTATTATTAAAAGGACAGTGAACATCTGTTTTAAATACTGTAAATCAGCAGCTAATTGATGTCATAATGGAAATAATGAGAAACCGTAATGCACGGTGGGTAATCTGCAGCCCTGAGCGACCATCGTTGGTCACTTGTCCCCTCAGCCCTCGAACCTTCGAGCAAGTTCTCTTGAGTTTGTGAGAGAATTGGAACAACACTTATCATGGCAGCTGCTATTTCCCCAAAGGGAAGTGGTGAGGGGAAGTCCAGCAGAACGTGTTTAATGACCAACGGAAAGCAGCGCTGTTTATATCAAGTGTGTTTCTTTCATGCAAAACAAAGAACTGGAATATTTGTGTAACACTGTTGTGATAATAAGACAATTCTATAAATATGAATGCAGATATTTGAAGGCTTCCCTGCAACGCTTTCAGCCTTTCAAACTGATTCAAGACTTTTTTTAAATTTAAGTTTTGCATGAAATCATCTTTATTTAAAACTACAGTGTGAAAATGCTTTAACATTACGTGAACATTTACCAGTATACAATAGGCTACATTATGTAAACCTCCCCTCCACACACACACACACACACACACACACACACTTATTTATTGATTTTATTTTTATTTTTGTTTTGTTGCATATGTGTTAAGTTACCATAATTTATTTTTATCATTATTTCTTGTGTGTTTTATTCAGTTGCAGGTGTTTGTTGGTATGGTTTATTAAAAAAATTAAATAATTATAATCCCGTTTATATAACTATGTGTCATCACTTAAAAAACATCCTCTGTTCAGTTCCCTACTAGAAATATTTAATTTTTGATCTCGGCTTTTGTTGTGAGAACCTGGCTGCAGCAGTAGTGGAAAGTAACTAAGTACATTTATTCAAGTACTGTACTTAAGTACAGTTTAGAGGTACTTGTGCTTTACTTGAGTATTTCCATGTGATGCTACTTTCTACATTTCAGAGGGAAATATTGTACTTTCTACTCCACTACATTTATTTGACAGCTTTAGTTACTTTTCAGATGAAGATTTGACACAATGGATAATATAACAAGCTTTTAAAATACAACACATTGTTAAAGATGAAACCAGTGGTTTCCAACCTTTTTGGCTTTTGACGTCTTACAAAAAGCAGTGTGTAGTCGGGGTCACATTTCACATGTCTATGAGTTGTTAACAGCTCCACCAAATAGTGATTTTTCCCTCTAAACTTCTCACATGCTTTCATTTCAATAAATGTTCAAATGATCCAATATTTCAGCAAAAATCAAAGATTAGAGAAAAAGTCCAAAAACTGAAAACAGATTTGTGTATCAGAACTTTGTTTTTTCTTCTTTCCTCTCCTATTAATGGTGTGTGTTTTTTAACCCTCACAGAACCACTAAAGGTGTTTTTTTGTTTGTTTTTTGTTTTTTCAGGGGAAGCTTCGGGTTGTGAAGCACCATTCTATGTATTGTATTTTCACTTAATTTTAGTTTAGTAATATTATGAAGTTTACGCACAATAATATATCAGTCAGAGGGACCAAATCACTACTTTTACTGCAATACTTCAACTACATCAAGCTCATAATACTCATGTACTTTTACTGCAGTAGATTTTTCATGCAGGACTTTTTACTGAAGTAAATGACCTGAATACTTCTTCCAAGTATTCCAGTTGTCTCTAAAGGACTCTTAGAGCTTTAGAACAAAACTTAATTGTCCTGCAGAGAGGGACACTGTTGTATCTCACCACAACACAAAGCAGCACAACATACATGTGCAGAGTGAAAGCAGCAACAATACATCATCTAGAACAAGTATAAAACAGCACAGTACTCACGTAAGAAGAAAACAGCAGACCTGCAGCTAAAGTGTTGTCTGGACTTGGAATAAAACAGTTGTTGAACATTTGTGAGCTAAAAGTTTCCTGCAGCGCCTCCCGGAGTTAAAGTGTCAAACTGATGAAATAAAGGATCTGACAGGATGTTTAACTTCCTCTCCTGTTCAGCTAAAGGACCATGATGTTAAAAACTCTCAGTCAGGGATTTGTAAACTGTTTCTAAGACTGACTGAATCACTTGGAAACTATATTTTTCCAGAGAAGCTCAGTTGATGATCCTAAAACTAGTGTTGCAAAGAATGTTTATTTTCATCATAAATAATGAGGAAAATAATCTTAAAAAAAGTATTTTCTCAATTAAATGATTTATTGTTTAATCTATAAAACATCAGAAAATTGTAAAAATGCCAATCTCAATATCGCTAAGGCGACGTCATCAAATGTTTTGTCTTGTCCGACCAACAGTCCAAATTCACAAAATATTCAGTTTACAGTGATATAAACTGTCGGGTTGGTTCTTTGTCGTCACGCCGCTCAGAATGAAACATGAGGATTTAATGAAGATTTATGAATGTTAAATAGATTTCTTTTGTGTTTTGTGTCAGTTTGTTGTTGGAGCAGCTGATATATTATTTTAAAGATGTTCAACATATAATCTACTCTTTGTATATTCTACAGGATCCGCTGGACAGATTTCTTGGAAAAAAAGCATTTAACAAGTGAAATCCTTTACACACATCACAGTATTATATGCAGGTGCATGCTGGATGAAGTCCTCATAATCAGCTGCCATGTAAAGTCTCTCTGGTTGATGATGTCCCTGCGGTGATGACAAAAGACACTCAAATTAAGGGACAAACTCACCTTCATTTTCACACATTAAGGTAAACTGTAATTTCACTGATTAATGAGACAGAGTTTACTGATTGCTCAACTCTGTGGAGAAAAACCTCTGAAAGGTCAGAACGGCTCAACTTAGAGGTGGATGGATGAGTTCCTCTGTGTGAAGGTTGCTGCTCTCTATAAGCAACCTGTAACAGCTGTGCACAGCAGAGGACCTGGACCTTAAAGCATCAGTGTTCACTACTCAGTAACGGGGTAGACTTACTGTTCTGATTATTCACAATTATCAGTTGGACAATCCAATATCAAGCAAGGAGGAATGACGACAGATAAATACACATATATAACGCATCTGGTCTGTGGGACGTGCATCAGCTGCCACATTGCAGCGAGGATCTGCTCGCTTTCCACAGTAGAGAGGACCAAGCAGCAGCTCCCACGTCTTGAGTCTGAAGTACCTTAAAGTGTCTCTGATGGCTGCTAGATGCTGCAACAGACTCTCATTCAAAAAGCATCAACTTCTCTCTAGCAATACTAAGTCAACGAGTCATTATAGTCTCATTCAGGTCCTCTAATAAGTGTGCTGGCGGTCATTTTGGAAATTATTGGTCCGTTAAAAAGATTTGAAGACTTATAGTAACTTTGATGTCTGCTGTGTGGGTGTTGATTGACGGCTGTGATTGACAGTTGTATCATCTGCTGCCCTCCCCGGCTCTCTGACTCGCACTGAGTCGGACTATTGTCACAATATATATTTTGAAGGTCTTGGCTCCAGACATCACACCTAGCTACGTCCATCTTTATGTACGGTCTTTGGTTTGAACGTACTACTGAAAGTACCGAGGAATGAGGAATAACATTTCATAGGCGAGTAGTGATTATACAACATTCTGCTGTCGCCAAAGTATTGAATTTAATTTACTGTTGTCACTTTGGAAGATGTGCTTGATCTTGGTGAATATATTGTGGAAACTCTCACTTCCCTCATATCTTTGATTGTGAGCAGCTTTCACAAATTGAGGCAACATCGCTCACATAATCAAAAAGTCCAAACTGTATATATGTATATATATACATATATATATATATCTGTGACTCACAGAGACACCAATGAGATTGGCCCTCTTAGGGGGTGTTTCCCAGCACTGGTTGTTGCTGCAATGGTACAGCAGTTAAGGGGGATTCCCACATGCAGGGGCCCCCCTCCTGCAACTAAGCAGGCGCTTAGTTTGCCTCTGCATCGGGCCGGTGTAGGGGTGATGGTGGGCTCTTTTGTGCTGCAAAATTACTAATTTCTAATTTTTCAGTCTTTGAAATTCACGGCTCAAGAGCGAGCAGTGTTACTACATCACACCAGAAAGTCAAATCAGATCATCAGGAAGCTTTAGCATGAGCCTACACTGAAGTGTGCTAAAGCTAAGCTAGAAACCTCCAGCTACTTTGTGAGGAAATCCAGAAATGATCTCATCGTTCTGAAACAGGCTGTTGAGTCTCAGCTGTGCAACAGCAGGTTCTTCTCACCCCTTCATAGACGCTATATACTGTCTTACATCTCCAGCTGCAGACATTAATGCAAGTAAACATGCTGCTGCACTCATTAGGTCTTATTCTGATTGGCTGGAGGTTAAGGATAATGTAGATTTTCCAGATTTTAATAATAATGCAGATTTTATGTAAATAGCTTCAGAAACAGCCTGCTGGAGGAATCTGAGCTGGAAGGAAAGATGAATTTAGACAAATCTAAACAACACTTGGTGAATTAAATGTCACAGATATGTTTAAAATAGACTGTTTATAAAAGTCAAAAAAGGCCAGAATACCAGAAGAAAACAGCTCTATAATGTAGTTTTCTTCCACAGTTATTCATATTTGCAGACAGACTTCTCTGTTGTGAATTTGTGAATAAAGTGCAAACCTGGATACAGCCAAATGCACACATGGGAGCCAACCAGTTTGTTTCCCCATAAGTAGCCATAAAAAAAATAAAAATAAACACATTTCAAAAGCATGTTGACATTATTTTTGACTGCAAAGAGGAATGATTAAATGAGATTTTTGGAGCCAGAAGTGACCTTTTGGATGAGAAGGTGGAGCTGACCCTAACGCTAGTGGCTTGCTTGGTTAGCATGGTGCATTTACAGTCTATGGTTAACTCTAATAATGTTATGCTAATGCATCATCACTGGCAAAACTGGTCTAAAACCATTAAAACAAAATGTACGTACCAGAAAAACTGAACATCCGACTCCTCAGAGGGTCTTTCAGTACAACCAAACACTGAACAAGACTATTTTAGGTGACTGAAATGTTACAACTAACTCTCATGAACTGAAAACACATGGTTACATTAGACTGTACAGGTAGTGGGTACCAAGATGGGTAGAGACCTGTCTTCAACCTTGTTACTTGTATATGAGCGAGAGGGCACTGTCTAGCTCTTTAAGGAATGTCAAACAATGACAATTTTTCTGCCAAGATCAGTTAAATGTGGCATCAAGAACTGAAAAAAGTTTCTGTCTGATTAGGTATTCATTTTAAGTCATATTTACCAACAATGATCCAGAAACAGAAAAAAACTGAGCAATACCTAACCAACATTGTCACCATGGTAGCAACTTGTCAATCATGACATAGCCACACCCTAAAGCATATTTAGGGTCTATTTTACTCTAAATGGGACCATAATTTAAAAAATGAACATCATGCTGTATTGAATAAGACTTGGAACTAGTGATTGAGACCATAAACTCATCAGGAAAGTGTTTACTGAGGTAATAAATCAAGTGGGGAAGTTGGGTCATTTTCTCATAGACTTCCCTACAATCAGACCCCTATTTGGAGCCAGTGGAGTCGCCCCCTGCTGGCCGTTAGAGAGAATGCAGGTTTAAGACTCTTCTCCATTGGCTCCACTTTTCAGACCCGCTTTCTTAGAACTGAAGAAAGTCCAGTTGCCCTCGATTCAACCCTGCTTGGGTAACAGGAGTTTGTTTTGATGAGATAAATTCTTGCACACAGAGTGGACTGTGAATAAACAGTGTGAGGAAGTGAGACTGATAGTAAGAAAAGCAAACATGGCGGCACCAGAGGAGCTAACTTCTGCTTTCCTGGGGTTGCATTTCGCTTCAGGCTCATTAGATAGTGTCTGATGGTTTTGATTGATAATTTTCTCTCCCCTACTCTATCTCTTTCCTTCCCCCAGCTCGCTGTTTGCCTGCACACACACACACACACACACACCACACACACACACACACACACACACACACACAACAAACAGGTGTGAGAGAGCATACAGTGTGTGCGATAAGGGAGCAGCAGGTTGGTGTTGATTCAATAAGAAAGCTATTTTCTCTCCTTCTGCATCTGGGCTGGAAACAATCAGTCTTCAGGGTGATGTTCCTCTTACCCCTATTGATTTTATATGTGTGTGTGTGTGTGTGTGTTCGTGTGTGTGTGTGTGTGTGTATGTTTGTGTGTGTGTGAGGAACCACCAAATAATCCTCATCTATCCCCTCATTCCTCCCTCTCTGGTCCAGCTGAGTTACCTATACAATTGCAGAGGGGGAAATCAATGACTATCCCTACACACACGCACACACACACACACACTAATACACACATACATACATATTGTACTCATACACAAACTATCAGACTGGTACAATAAGCTCGACAGAGCAGAGCGTGGTCGATGGTTGTATGTACAGTATGTGCTGCTGCTGCCTGCTGGTTACTTAAGATTTTGCGGATATATTTCAGTTTTCCAGCTTTCTACACTGTCTGAGCTGAACATCCAGAGATGAAGGTTTGGTTTTTAGATGTTGGGGGTCAGAGGTTCCTTAACTACAAAATTCTTGACTTTATTCATTTATTCATCAGGCACAACACACGTTAATTAACACCTTCAGCAGTGACTGTGACACATGATTTGCTTTAACATTCCTGCTCATTCTCAGTCAGATCTGAACACCACAGATATGATACACATATTTTTAGATTCAGTTTGACTTACACTTACACATATCACTATCTCTGATGTCCATCACAAATTAAAATCCATAAATCTGCTTAAAAATCATAGAAAAAAAGATGCTCCTTGTAGAGGTGTGCCCGAATACAAATACATTATTCGGCAAAGCACAAATAGTGGGTTTTTTTTTTTTAAGGAATATTTATTTCATACAAATATTTAAAAAAAATATTTGTTTTCAGGAAGAAAAATAAACCATGTCAAACACCAGAGTGCAGGTCGGTTACATCACTATCTCAGTGTCTCTCCTCTGCTCCGCTGTGACGTCTATCAGCAGGTCTCAGTGAGGGGACTCACATCCACCTGCTACATGACGCACATTTCCTAAGTTGGACATCAAGTTTTCTTCAGTATCACAGTAATCCAGTGACAGTTGTCTGTACATTCATGTTACACTGCAGACAGAGGCTGCTAACAGCTAATTCAGCAGACTTTTAATTGTGTCTCTTACTTTGAAAAACCCGTGGTGCAGGGGTCAAGGTGGATTTATGGTTCTCCAGGCTTCATGTAGGTGAACGTGCACCAGGTCTCGCTCAGAGAGTTTGTGCGGCTGTTTCTTTTATAATGTGTGTCATGTTTATGTGTTTTTTTTCATCTCAGTGTCTGATCCGCCTCCTGACAGCAATTGTTGAGATTTGGCTGGTGTTTACGTCGCCTTCATAACACCCTTCTCTGCGTAGGCTCATAGAGACGTTTACAGTCGTCTTCAGAGGAGCATAATTCCAGCATAAAGAGGTTACATAAAGTACACACGACCTCCTGCGCTGGCAGTAAATGTTGACATCAGGTGTTAATTATGTGCTGCAGAATCATCCAATATGATCATCAAGTTTGACTGATATAAAATGTTCTTTATAAAGTTTATTATAATTATTTTATTAGTCAACACACGCAGCCCTGTCTCCTAGAAGTTATGTTTGTAGACTACTGAATTGTTTTCCTAATTATGTTGCGTTTGCAATGCAATCAGGTGAGTGAAAGATGGTGGTTTCACTTACAGGTTAATAAACACATCGTCTCTCAACTCACCATGATCTTCCTCTAAACTTAACTGAGTCTAAACACAACCAGAAAAAGTTTAATGATGCTGTAGTCGCTACTAGCAGATACTGTGCATCAGATATTTTGGTGGAAAAAGAAATAACTATGTTGTCTCTGAACATTTCACTCATAGGTTCAGTATCAACATGTTTGCAACTTAACAAATATGTTCTCCTGATGTTAACAGAAAACATAATTCTTGCATCATTACATTTCTAGCAAAACATATTTGCTTTCCACTTTAGTCTATGTTCATATACGATCTAATATAAAGATAATTTATACCAGACAGAGTTGATACTCGAAACACATCACGGCTCAAAACTCTGAAATACAAATTCACATTTACTAAAGTTACATTCAGGCATTAAAAACTGCACGTCTCCATAAACCTGTGTGTGTGTGTATGTTTCTGCATGTGTGTGTGTGTGTTTCTGCATGTGTGCGTGAGTTTGTGTGTGTGTGTGTGTGTGTGTGTGTGTGTGTGTGTCTCCTTCAGCTCCAACGAGTGACTAAAGAAGGACAGCCCTCATTACGGTCAACAAGTGAGATATGCAGAGCGAGCTCTGATCCTCTCTCTAATTCACAGTTTTAATCAGCTCAATCAATCTTCACCCCTGTCCCCGCTCTCCATATTAAACACACACACACACACACACACACACTCTCTCTCTCTCTCTCTCTCTCTCTCTCTCTCTCTCTCTGTCTGTCTCTTTACTTCCTCCTCCTTCGCTCCTCTCTGCTGTCTGCTGGAACATTTATTTGCAGCTACTTGACTCCCCCCTCCAGATGAGCTGGTCTACAAGCAGGCTAATAAAGCGGCTAATTGTCTGGTTGTCAGGGCGGGATTGATTTGTCTGTTTCAACACTGATAACACAAGCAATCATCTCTCTCTGTGAAGCCTCCGCACACTATGTTGCTCTACCGTAACTGCTGACATTTGACAGCCAGCAGTGTGTGTGTGTGTGTGTGTGTGTGTGTGTGTGTGTGTGTGTGTGTGTGTGTGTTGAGGAAAGAGACAGTAGAGAGATGTACAGGCTTCTGCAACAAACTTATGATGACTACAAGGACAAATGAAGGTTTTCAGTACTTCTTGTTTATCCCCAAAAGACTCAATGAATGACAGGCAACATGATGAGAAAACAAACATACATGAGGCGGAGAATCATGATGAAAAGGCTGAAAGATGACAGCAAGACAGACGAACACACAGAGGAGGGAGGAGAAGCGTTATGTTTATATAGTTTGTTCATAATCATAATCGCTGCCTAGATTATGTTCAGTGGTGACGTTCTTCTGAAAGGTGGAGCTTCATGTCTGTAAGTTGACAGGAGGCGGTTGGGGTGGATGTACAAAGCATCAGTAAAAGTTTACCTGCAGTAAAAGAAAAAAACATTCATTTTTCTCATAGAAGGTGTTTGTGATTCTCAGTTCTCTCAACATGAAACTCCAGTTGAATCATCAGAGCAAAAGATGAACAACTGGTTCATTGATAAAAAAAAAAAAAATTCAAAGGCCTGTAGATATAAAAACTGAAGGAGAGAAGTCAACTACGACTACCAAGGTGCATTTCAGCAGGAAATATCCAATCACAGATCTGAAAGATAAAGATTACCATGTTGAGAAACTGATTTTACAATCTGCTGATTAATTCTGGGTCTGTTTTGGATGAATTGAGTTACCATGGCGATGTGTTTTGTTCTAATTTGCAACAATGAAATGTTTTGAATTTGCTATCATTATGATTCACATCTCTGTGCAACGGCTGCTGAGGCTTATGGGTATTGTAGTATTGCAGTATGAGCCATGACAAACATGATTATCTCAGAGATGAAGTTGAAATCATTTGAAACTGGTGGTCATAACATAAACTCATCATATCCTGTATATGAAACTGGACAGGTGTGACGTCACCAACTGGTTTACATTGGAGCCAGTATGAAGCCCAGAGTTGCAGCTTCTGGTCGGCGCCATCTTTTCCATTTGGAGCCAGGCGCTTCCAAATAAGGAGTGCAGGGTTTTGCCTTTCACGCTCTGGAAACACGCACTGCTACCTCAGATCCAAGCTAACGCTAGCTCACTGTGAACACCGAGTGCTGCACACTAGGGCTAATGTTAGCTACTTAAGCTAAATTGCACTAACAGGGCAGGTATCATAATCAAGTAACATTCAACTCAGTGAAATATTACGACAATAGTCCGACTCAGTGCGAGTCCTGGAGCTGAGGAGAGCAGCAGGTGAGCCAACTGTCAATCACAGCTGTCAATCAACACCCACACAGCAGACATCAAAGCTTCTATAAGTCTTCAAATCTTATTAATGGAGTAATAATTCCCTAAATGACCACAAACACACTTATTAGAGGACCTAAATTTAGAGATTGAGACCATAATGACTTGTTAAAAACAATAATTGACTCAGTATTTCTCGAGAACTTCAGCCTTAAGACATGGTAGATGCAGCTTAAAGCTATATAATCATTACATTATCTAGGATAGGCCTGAATTTCTATATTAAGTAATATTGAGGATGAAAATGCAGTTCTGTTTTCCAAGCAGACAGAAATAAGCTAATTTTGAGCAGAGAAAAGCAGTTTTTACCCACAATATGTGTATTATTGGAAAAATCACCTGTATTTACATCATATGCCAACATAGACCTGTGTGATTATGTGTACAGTGTAAAAACTTTTAGTGTGTCGTTGCTCTTTAAATCAGTTTTTAGATCTGGCTCAGAAAGCAGCACTTATGTGTGTATAAACAAATGTGTATAAAATCTCACCTCGATTTTATCTGGATATGAGACACTTAAAATGACGTGTAAATGTGATTTTGAATGAGGATTTCTTATTTCTGTAACAGAACCTGGAAGATAGAGTTTCACTTTAGCTCTTTATTGTATTTCGTTAGCGCTAGGCTAGCAGTTTCACTTTGCTTCCAAAGCTAAGCTCGGCTAAACATGTCTCATCTCTGGAGGTCAAACTAATATCAGTATTCTTGTCTGAATGGGGATAAAACAACAGACAAATATCCTAAAATATCAGAAGAGTCCTTTGAGATCTGCTTTGCGGTGTGGACTGGCCTCCATTAACACAATCTTCTTCTTGCTCAACATGCATCATTTTTATTGATCTCTAAATGATGCTACTGTTAACGAGGAATGTGTTTGTCTTTATTATTTCTCCTCCCCTCCATCGCTTTCACTCTCGGCGTATTTCCTCTCTGTTCACTCTCTCCCTCCCTCCCTCTGTTTTTCTCTCCATGCTTATCTGAGCCTGACAGGTACTTCCACACTAGAGCTTCAAATTGTTACGCTCCTCTATCGAATATAATCAAACACACTCCAGTATAAACAGCTTATGCACATTGTCTCTCTGCACAAACACAGAGGAAAATACACACACACTGTGATTTGTTGTAGGATGTGTCAAAAGGTGGAAAACAATTGTTCTTAAAAATACGGGATAAGCAGGCAGGGTGATGTAGAGCAGCAGTGTGGGAGTCTGTGGATGAACTGAGACGTCACACCTGCGAGACGACTCCTGTTGACTTTGTGAAGACAATTAAAGAGAGAGAAAGAGTTTGCAGTGCTGATGAGTTGTAAGGTTGATTGGTTGCTTATGGCCAAAAGTGTGAGTCACTGCAGCCTGGTTTCCATTCAAATGTAGCGCAAATTTGAACCGAATCTGCAGAAAATTGGATAAAGAAAATCAGATTTTAAGCGGTCCAGGTATCATCGGATAATTCGTAATTCATTTGTAATTCAAAAACCAAAAAATGGTAAATCTGTTATAATATATAATAATGTGTGCTATGGACAAAGAAATGAAGTGTATGAAATATATGAAGGTGACAAGAGAATAAATTGAACATAAATAATTAATAAATAATTACATTATGTAACAGTGGAGGTTGAATAAAATGCACAATCTAAAGTCCAGTTTGATGAAAATTACGACAGTGTAGTTCAGTTTTATAACCTCGTCCTCATCCCAGCTGTCCCTGGTGTCTTTACCATAGCAACGGTCGCTGAGGATCATGGGTAGGCTAATGTAGCCGCTTCCGCTATCGTACAAAACTGACAAATATACTTGATTTCTAAACCAAAATTGCCCGGCCTTTTGAATTTGGTTTTCTGGATTTTTGTTGGGAAACAAAAAAGGAATAGATCACGTGACTTCCGTTTTTGGTTTCAAACACAAAAACAAATTGGCTTAATGTCCGCAGACCTGTTCGATATTCAATCCAAAAAGGAATAACGATAAAACGAATCAGCAAAGACCAACAACGGGCCGGCTTTGATTGGTTTTTCGTTATTTGATTCTGACACCAAAAACGTTTTTTTTGTTTTTTGTTTTGAAACAAATAACAGATTTACCGTTTTTTGGTTTTTGAATTACAAATGAATTACGAATTATCTGATGATACCCGGACCGACCCTTATGCATATTTCTATCCACTGCTGTTACAACAAGGACACAATGAGATGACGTCATTAAAAGAGCGTCAGTCAAAGCTCAAATGATGGAAAACATGATGGAAATATGACGTTTCTGTTAGTTTCATGTATTGATGTGAGGAAGGTTACAGTCTCCTCAACATTGCTCCACACTGATGTTTTCAGCTCTTCAGAGACGTTTAAGTCACATTATTCATGTACATTTACATTTGATTTTTATCCACCTAGCTGCTGTTACACCTCAGACAACAGGAAACACTTTTTATGGATATGTTTGTTATTTTTTCCCAAATGTTTCTGTGTTTTACAATCTGCTTTTCATTTCTGGGTGTTCTGTGATATATGAACGCTTCTCACACTTCCCACAACTCTATTTTTTTGAAATGAGAATACAGAATCAGGAAAAACACTTCACAACTCTATTGCTAGTAAAGTGCAACACACATCTGCGGCGTATAATGTGTGCAAAAACACCAGCACCAGTTTTCTATTAAAGCCTGCATACCGGCAGCAAACTGACACGTGTCAATCGCAGCAGGATACAAACTGTCCTGTTTTCCCAGCATCGACGTACACTAAACCCCCCCAGAGCTGTAATTTCATCACCTTCGCTCATCGATGCATCACCGCTACTGTGCTGCAGCTGCCCAACACTCACGGACACACGTGCAGAAACAGCTTTTATCAAGACATCAACTTATCCACCTCAGACAAGAGTAAAAACTTCTTTGTGTTCAGTTTTTCAGTGTTTCCACTTTGGCTTTTTTATTTGCAAATTTGAATAAAAACTGGACATTTAAGAACTGTTTTGATGGCAGATCCTGTGTGATTAACCGGGGAGCATCTCCATGTTTAAACACCATGTGACACATTATCATTGAGCAGGCTGTAAAGTTAATTATAAGATAAGTTTGGTCTCTTTTCATGTTTGTGCAGTGTCCCTTTAACAATCAAAACATATGTTTACCTGTAAAGAAGGAAAAGCCAGATTTTAACCCTGAAACAGGCTGGACTGGGATGAAACTCTGTCGGATCAGTTGTTGTTTGACATTCAGTTCGTCACAACTTCGGATGATGGGTTGGTGTCTGGTCGGTCAGAAAGTCTGTCTGTAGTTTGAGCAGCTCTGACGTCAGATTTCCAACATGGCTGTTGTTATAAACTGTGATGAGCTTGTTTTAATGCAGTTGGAGGATATTTGAGACGTTGTGGTGTAACTGTCGTCTCACTGAAATCAGATTGTTGCATCTTACAGACATTTGTGGCTCCATGTTTTTCTTCTTACTTTCTGTTCAGAGCAGAACTGAACCTTTCTCTCCTTTGTCATCATCGTCTTATTTGGATAAACTTCATTGATCAGTGTACAAACCGTCTGGACAGCGTGAGAATAAAAGTCGCAGGTTCTGTTCATGCAGAGAGGAAGATCAAAACACAACGTACACGATTCATAAAAAGGCACAGTGTCTGCTCAGTGTAAGAATACTACACCAGCAGCTCTCCTGCCTTTATAGTTGTAACTGTGGATAATGGGTCCATCATGCTGTACACACCATCCATGGTAACTTCATCAGACCAGAAAAGCTTTTTTATTTTTTTTTTTTCAGTCACGTTTCTGAACCTGCTGCAAACGTCGTTGCTGGTTTACATGGACAGGAGCAGCACCCAGCTGGTTCGGCCTGTATGGACTCTGTGCTGTGCAGCAGGGAATCAATGAGAGGTATAACGGCAGCAGCGGGAGGTGGTGGTGGTGGTGGTGAAACCTTAAGACTGACAAGAGAGGTCACTTTTGATCCTGACTCAGATTACAGGGTATCTTTGTAGAAAGACACCTGATACACAGACTTATTTTACACCCATTCTGACTCCTTAAAGGAAAAAATTCATGATGATTTCTTCATACTACATCATCTACATCATCATCTATGTTGTAGAAATGTGCAATTATTCCTGAAATTGGTGCCCTATGACTAGAGAAAACTGAGAAAAAAGCTGTAGATTCCCCATACCGCTCTTAGAGGTGAGCTACTCATGATATGTTTAGGACCAGCTGAAGAAAGTGAGCAGTTATATATCCTTACTGAGGCTCATTTACAAAACATTTTTCCTCATCGAGTCTGGATATATCATATCAATGTTTCTAACCCTAATCTGTTTTGGACAACGATGAACCGGAGGGAACTGTGTTCAAAGCTGGATGCAGCTCACACAGTTCTGTACTCTGTATTCAGAGTTGGCAAAGTCTGATATAATATTCTGTCAGAAAACAAAGTCAGGTTTACAAAAGCACCGCAAAGTTTGTTGCAGTGCAGCGTTTTCAGTCTGTCTCCGTTCTCTCTGACCGTCTTCACCAGGCAGCTGATGGTGCAGCCGCCTCTCACCTGACTGACGCTGTTACAGCTCCTGTGGTCACTTCCTCCCACATACACTTTTATCTGATTCCACAGCACTATTATCAGCCTCATAAATTGTAGTAGTTGCGCCACATCTCTGCTCCAACATTGTATTATAAAGCTAGTTGAGTTTTTTGTGTTGGATTCAGCTCTTCTGGATGAATCACAGAGAAACTCAACAGTCCGGTGGTCACTTCATCTTCCAGACTCTTGGACAGGAGACACACATTTTAGTGTCCTTGAAGGCACCACAACAGAAAATCCACAAACATAGTTTGTAGCAAAATGCACCATCCAGCTAATGAGTGGGGAGCTCTGGGTGCAGGCAACATGGAGGGAAGTTAGACATTGTTCATTTGCATATATGACCCACATTGTACTGATACAGTGCTGGTTAAAATTTCACTGTAAGTCATCTCGCCCAGCACACATGTATGGAAGTGTATTTGTGTCTGAATTATGAGCACAAACAAAACTTTTTTGCATGCATGCGTAATATTTTGTAGAGAATTGATCACGTAAAAGCTCCAGTGGGACTTCAGTCCCTGCTGGTCAGTGATTTTAATCCAGACTCTCTCTCTTTGTTTGTGGCTCATTTTTCAGCTCCACCCCGGTTATGACTTCATACATGCTTTACAAACCTGCAGCTCAACTGACACAACAATCTCATTTGGACCCATAAAACGAATCAAAAATAGAAAACAGAACCGCGCTCGAGATACGAGTCGCAAATCAAGCGGGTCCAGCCGTCTCTCTGCAGGTCTACTGACTCCCCCGAGACCCTGTAAGGACCAGGAGACACCATCCACCGTTATACAGTCATTACATTACTGAGCCACACAGAAGCAGATGGCTACATCACTGACTCATTAACTTTTTTCCAGCAAAGCATTGAAATCCAATTTTGATATGAGAGCCTTATTAGGAGAAGAAAAGCATGTTATTTTGTGGGCAATTACTAGAAAGGAGGACACAAACAGGGCCGGGTGATGCTAAAGCACATTTCAGAGCAGAAAACAAAAGAATAAAATTAGTGAAGATATTAGAGACAGGGGAGAAAACATCCCAGCACACTAACAAACACTAACTCCTCTGGTGAAGTTCGTGTGTTTGTGCAGAATGAAGAATCTCTACAGAGATTCACAGTTTAAGCTTTAATCTGAGTATTTAATAAGTTTGTTATTGTGAGATGAAGACAAAGCGGGATTTGTGTGTAAATGAGGTGAATGAAAAATGTGTGTATGTACTTTAAACTGCTTGTGCGGTTTAATCTGAGTGTAACACACCTGACACACCCTCACTGAACCAGAGTTACACCTCCCACAGAGACGAGGAGGACGGCAGTAAAGAGTTCTGGCTGATGTCTGCCGTCAAACTCAAACAAGCTTTAGTGGCGTTTTTCCTGACTGGCCTCATTAACAAGACCTGGACCCCCTCTGAAATGGACTCTGTCCCACCTATGGACACATTATACATTATACATACTGTATGTTATAAATATATATGTTATATTACTGTAAAGAACCCATCACACCCAACAATGGTGCTTTTATATGATTGCAATTATTTGTATTATTACATTTGCACATTCTCGACCAACACCTTGTACAATAAATGTTTTTATCTCAGCAGCTTTTCACTTAGAATATTTTTTACTATATTTTATGTTTTAATTGCACAGTTTTATTCATATATTTATAGGACCTGTCTTTTCTCTTACCTTCTATTCTTTGATTGTTACGCACCACAACACCAAAGCAAATTAATTATATGTGCAAACCTATTTGGAAATAAACCTGTTTTACTGTTCCTGATTCGGATGAGTATGGATGATACTAAACCACACATTTCATCAGAAGATAATCATAAAAAGATAATATCTTAAACCTTAAATCTGTATATCTCAATATCACAAAAAAGGACGTAGTTACCGTGACGTCACCCGTTGGTTTCTGAAGAGCGGTTTTGAAGCTCAAAGCGAGCCGCTCCGGCCGTCGCCATCTTGGCAGTGCGTGACGCTGCCTAACTCCCAGCCAATCAAAAATGGGGCAAAGAGGCGGGCCGAATGGCTGAAACAAGCCACCTAGCGGCTGGCGGACCTGTCACTCAAAGCAGCCATGTCCTTCATTATGCATAACTTTACGGCTTAATGAAATTTAAACGCTTGAGTTATAAAAAAAATTCCCCCCCCGTACAGTTGTCATGAAAGAGGAAATTAGCTACAGAGACCAAAACCGTTGTTTGTACCAGGCTGTAAACATGTTTATTTCTGCTGTAAAGTTGGACATTTTAACATGGAGGTCTATGGGGATTGACTCGCTTTTGGAGCCTCAAGTGGCCATTCAAGGAACCATCCAAGGTTGTATTTTTCTTTATATTGTGACCCCTCAGTTTTGTCCTGGAGGTTGGGAATCACTGTCTTAAACAGCAAAATAAATAGATAAATAATTACAAGAACACAAAGTCAACTTCAACTTTAACTTTGTCTTGCAGCTTTGTGAAACATTGAACACACAGAGACTTAAACACACAGACTAAAACATACATGACAAAAAATTACCTACCTGTAAAGGAAAAGCTGTGAAAGCTTGAAACATGAAAATCCTGGAGGAAGTGTTGAGTTTCATTCATGGCAGCTCAGCATAATTTGGGGAAAATATAACATAAGCCTGTCCTAAATAAAAACCACTGAGGTAAAATATATATACTATCCTTATAGAATATAACAAACAAGACCAAACATGAAAGAAAATCCCTTTATATCTTGTTTTATGTTCATCCAATCAGGTCAGAAGCTCCATATATGTAGTTTACTGTCTGTGTTGTCTTGTAGCAGCAGGTAACAAACTGTTTTGTGTTTTTTTTCTGTCATCACATAACAGAAAAGCACATTTTCCATCATCAGGCAGCGTCCTGCAGTCTGAAAGAGATTTTTCTCAAAACTTAAAGATTTATCTCAAATAGTTTCATATGTTGGATACAAACAGAGGAAATAAAAATCTTAAATTATAACTTAAATTGTCCTTCTAACTGTTCCTTCTGTATAATACTTTCACCTCTCTCTCTGTTGAGTGGGCTCTACATAACTGCTCCAAATCTATTATTTCGATCAAGTTTTTAACAGAGAGTCTAAAGTGTTAATTAGCTCTCAATCTTCTTAGTCTTTGCTCTTTTTCTTTTTGCCAATTCTCCTCCCTCCTCTCTTCTCCTTCTTCTTCTTTCCTTCCACACTCTGTTGGATGTGAATTCCCCGTGGAGAAGCGGCACTCGCAGTCATCACACAGGTAAAGTAAATGTTTATTGAGCAGCATCTCTTTCAGACCTCTGAGGGATCCGCGTTAGACTGACAGACTGCGCTCTCTGTTTTCATGTTTCCTCAAGAACTTTAAAAAGTGACATCTTTAAAAGCATTTCACACTAACTAGGGGTCGGGAGTTTTCACAGCTATTAGAGCGGTTGCTAGGAAACAGATTCATCCTCTTTTTTTAATCGGTATACAAAATATATTCACACAACAGTCTTACTAGTCAGATGCAGTGTGGGTTAATCTCAGTGTTTGGAAAGAGGGGAAGCAACATCATTTAGGAAACGTTTGTGACAATAAAACAGGAGATAAGGACGTCATTTAAGACACAATGTAGACACAATCCGATCAGAGGTGTCAAACACAGTTTCACAAAGCACATGTTAATGTTCACACCGAACCAAATTAGCAGTAATTATCTGCTTCTTTGCTTCTGAGGCAGTTTAAATGGTGAAATTCTGAAGCTCTGAATAATTTAAATTCATTTAAGTCAAACGGTTTTATGATGTGAGCTGAGGTTGGTTATTCATTTGAGCTCCGCTGATACTAGTAGAGCTTTCTAGCTGGAAGGAACCAAGTAAACAGAGAGTTAAATACCAATAAACACATACAGAATAGAGACTTCTGTTTATATATTACAGTATTAAGACTAATTAATAATACTTACTGTGAAAATAGAATTTAACGATTTCTAAAACGATCCAATCCCAAATATTTGAAGGGCTCGACGCCTCTGAATACATTGATTTCCACAGTTAGTCGACTACATAATGAGTCAGCAGCCACTACACTCGGTAAGCTTTCTGCTCCATCCTGTGAGCTTCATCCTTCTTCTGTTGAGGCCAAAAAGTGTCAGAAATAGTCTGATCTGTTCAGATTGACACTCTTTCTCCTAGAAATTATGTTTATATCAAGCGGCAACCTCCGGGGCTGTAAAATGAAGCCAATGCGGAAGTACCAAAAACTGCAGTTCCTTGAATGGCCACTTGAGGCTCCAAAAGCGAGTCAATCCCCATAGACCCCCATGTTAAAATGTCCAACTTTACAGGAGAAATAAACATGTTTACAGCCTGGTACAAACAACAGTTTTGGTCTCTGTAGCTAATTTCCTCTTTCATGACAACTGTACGGGGGGTGAATTATTTTATAACTCACCCGTTTAAATTTTATTAAGCCGTAAAGTTCTGCATAATGAAGGACATGGCTGCTTTGAGTGACAGGTCCACCAGCCGCTAGGTGGCTTGTTTCAGCCATTCGGCCCGCCTCTTTGCCCAATTTTGATTGGCTGGGAGTTAGGCAGCATCACGCACTGCCAAGATGGCGACGGCCGGAGCGGCTCACTTTGAGCTTCAAAACCGTTCTTCAGAAACCAACAAGTGACATCACGGTAACTACGTCCATATTTTCAGGAGGTTGCAACAATGTTGATACTGAATGTCTGAGTGAAATCTTCACTGACAACATATTTCCCTTTTATCCACCAAAATATCAGATCTTGCAGTACGATATCAGCTGATAGTAACTTCAATATTATGACACAGTGTTCTGGTTGTGTTCAGACTCTGGCAGCACATAAGAGAAAATACATTTAATACAGTAAAAGTCTGCAGTGACTTGAAGCTTTGAGACACGACGTGTTTATTAACATTTAACTGAAACCATCTTTCACTAATTCTTAACCAAAGCTCCTCTGTACAGTCTCTCTTGTAAACACATTTAAGTTTACATTCAGTGTTTCTTACCAAAAACTCACTGTGTGTTTTCTCAACGTCTAACAAACATGTTGAATGGATTTCCTTCCTCATAAAACATTTGCAAATTAGATTTTTAGGACAAATTGTTAATTCTGCTTAATTTACATGCATGTTTAATTGCTACCAGTTGTCTCCTTCGCTGTCTTTGTTATAGCATTGCTGTCCTGCCCGCTTAAAACATGGCACCATAACACTACGAGTGTCCTTCATTTATTTAGTTCAATATTAGTTGGCTCTGAAGTCTACGGAGCCCCTGAGTGTCACATCACAGTTTTTTTCTAGTTTGTTTGCAGGTTTTACTCATGAAATTAAGTCACACGCACAATATACCCACAGTTTCATAAAAGCAGAAGGACAGGAAGCAGCAGCTTGTAGCTACATTTATTTGTTATTTTTTTTAACATCATTATGGATATGGATTCAATAATTATGTTTTATTGCAGTTTGGAGACACATAGTCAACGCTTGCTAGTCAAGGCATTGTTATTGGTCAGAGCATCTTAACACAGACATTAAAGAGGTATCGGCTCATCAATATGGAGATTTGACAGGTAACTGACTTCATAATAAATCAATTGCGAGACCCTGGATGATTTTATGGCTATTGATGGATGTACACAAGGTGCATAGAGCAATCAGTGTGAGGAAAGAAGACGTGCACATCATTATTCTCTATGTTACTTGCATTGACTCTGGTATATAATAGAATTATTTAACAACTATTGATGGTTTGTTTGTTTGATGTGTTAATGTAAGAGAAGTATCAATTAATTCTTTAGCATGTGCGTCCCAACTCTGAGCCTCTTGTTACCTGTGACATCTGTAAACATTTTAACTTAAATTATAAGATAAATAATAAGTAACAAGATTATTATGAAGACAAATATGCATGGTGACCTGTTATCGTCTGCACCTTCTCGACATCAAGCTTCTTCTTAGTCGGACCTTTGAGGATTTTCCAGTGACAGCAGACAAAAAAAGAGACAAAACAAGTGAATTAATGTGGTGAAAATGAGCATCAACACAAAACCTGAATCAGCAAACATGAGATTATAACACACAATATTACCAAAAGATTTAACGTAAATCTTAAATCACTAATGTAAACTAGTGTAAATCACTTAATGTAAATCAAGGCAGCCAAGAAAATAAGCTATCGACACAAGGCCAGGTCTTTTAGAAATCTTTAGACTAATTAAGAAAAGGTTATACTGGTCACTCCAACTGCACCAGCCTTATTCCCACTAACATTAATAACTGTGTAAACGTTATTAGTGAGACACCATTTCAATCTGCTCTCCTTTTAAAGACTTGACCGAACCCGGCGGCTCCAGGTGAAATTTACAGTATAATTTCAGTCATACTGTAAATGTTTACTAATAATGAAATTCACTGTATTTTGGAGAAGTCATTTCAGTCCCCGCTCCCATTCTGAACACCTACCACGAAGGGATGTGATTATGCTTTCATCATCAATTTCTACTGTGACTCTGTTTTGGCCGATGATTAACTTGGAAGCTTTCATTTTCTCTGTCACCATCGATTAGCTGCAATTTAAAGAACAGCGTAAGACTATGTAGGCTGAATTTATATCAGATTTGAGTCACATAACACAGAGTTAATGCCTGGACCAGCCACCAGTGTCTAAGTCATGAAAAAGCAGCAGAGTAGAGTGAAACCTGTGCATTGTAATTGAAGGTTTGGATGTATGTGACCTCTTCTATGATGAAGGTACCGCTTATGAACTTACAGAATGATTGTTTTCAGAGCAGCAGCGATTAACAACAGTATAACAGTATTATTACACCAAGGACGGTTCAGGTTTAGAGACAGGAAGATGTAGAATATCTTGCTTTTTCTCTCTTACTCTACAAACTAGTCATCAGTAATCTGCTGTTGTTACTTCATGGCCTGTTTCTGACATTGCTTTCGTTTAAAACTGATTCAATTTGAGAATCTTGTTTCATACAAGGCTAAACGTCCCCACTACTGTAAAAAACGATCATTTAAAATGAGAAACATCCATTTACTTCAAGGATACACAAGTATAAGACTCTAAAATCATTACAGTCAACTCCTGCCTCACTTTTCTAAGGATATAATATTATTTTATTCAATAATATTGAGTCAGTGTGCTCTATAAATTTGTTCTACAGTATGGCATACTCATATAGTCACTATTAAATACACCAGTGTTACAATATTTTAATGAAATATGCAAATAAAAATAGGCTAACAGCCAGACACTCCCTATTTTATTAATCAGTATTAATGTGTTAATATGGATTTAAACTTCAATATTGAATGTGAGTTAATTATATTAGATTTACCATCTAAACAGTAAATATGAATATAGACTTTATAATGAATTAGTACGTTTGTTGTAGGAATATGAATATTTATTATTTATTAGTCTCCCATCACAGATACATAAATGTGTCCGTATATTTACAATATACTTTGAAAGATTTCAGTGTATTTTTATATTTTTTTCACCAGGTCAAGAGGGTTTTAAAATAGTTTATTCAGCTTAAGAAGTAGCAGAATTTTCTCAACCCATAAAGGAACATTTAATCATTGAGTTTATCAGAAACATTCAAAATCAACACATTTGGAATTACATGGTTTTCATTGAACAGGAAAAATTGTAAACTTAAAAGTAACTAAAGCTGTCAAATAAATGTAGTGGAGTAGAAAGTACAAAGTAGCATCACATGGAAATACTCAAATAAAGTACAAATACCTCAAAATTTTACTTAAGTACAGTACTAGAGTAAATGTACTTAGTTACATTCCACCACTGCATATTTGTACATTTTACACATTTTACACATATTTACACATTTTTACATCGTACACATCTGTGCACACCCTTTATACTTATAAACACTGTACACTTGTAATTATTTGTATGTCAGTGCTTTTTTTTTTTTTTTTTTTACATTCTATTGCTTTACTGTTTATTTATTATATTCTGCTGCTATCCAGTATCTGTTGCTGCAGGTGATGAATAAAGCTTTACTTATCTTAAGCTTATCTTAATTACTGAATGAGTGAGCTTTATTCATATCACACTTTGTGTGGCAAAAACACCACAAATACACTTAAAAACAGTGAACAGTGACATAGTAAAACAAAGGAGGAGTTATTATGATGACTGTGATTACTGATGGGAGGGTCTTTACAAATTCAATGTCATAGTGAGTGTAAATGAAATACGTTTGACTCGACTATGACTTTTTATCCTTTGTCCCTGGACAAAAGTCATGAATAAATTAATATGTCTGGCCCTGAGCTGCCATCTTCTTTCTCATCTCTTCACTGTCTTATGCAATAAAGAAAAACCCACTTAAAAAATGAGATTTCTCACAAGAATACATGACACACAATGCAGATGGCAGAGGCAACATTTATTTTCAAAGTATCTCCAAAAATATGTCCAGGGGTCTGGGAGGAGGATACAGTGGCATCACCATGAGCCTTAGTTTGGTCATTTGTAGTTTGGTAATTTCTAGTGGTGATGTGATGTCAATACACTTCCCACATAGTACTGGTTCAGGTCCACTAAGAGACTGTCCAATCTCACGGCATGTTAGGAAGCAAATTCAAGTCCAACAGGATTGTGCAAGGTGTGTGTTACTGGGGGAAAGTCTGGTCCATTCAGAGCCTGAATAGGCTTTCCAACCTAGTACAGTTGACTCATCCTCATCTGTAGAAGGTTTAGTGATAACGTTCAAGTTAATCAACTAGGGATGTGCAGAAAGCCCGGTATTTGTATTTGTAGTTGATGAGGCAGCAAAATTATTTGTATTTGTATTCGAATAAAAGTGGAAAGAGGCTTAAAAATCTTGTTTTTGTTTTTATTAGGCTTTTAATTTGAGAAAATTAAAGTGTTACGATAAGTGTTCATGAAGCTTGTTCATGAGGCATGTGTCAGAAGGTTTAGCTTTATCTCTGGGGAAAACTCCCAACTCCGGGAGTGATGTCCAAATTAGGAAATGTGCGTCATGTAGCAGGTGGATGTGACTCCCCTCGTTGAGACCTGCTGACATACCAGCGGAGCAGAGGAGAGACACTGAGATAGTGATGTAACCGACCTGCGCGCTGGTATTTCACTTGTTTTTTTGTTTTTTTTCCCCGAAAACAAATAATTTTTAAAATATTTGTATGAAACAAATATTCGTAAAAACCGCACTATTTGTGCTTTGCCGAATAACGTATTTGTATTTGGGCACACCCCTATAATCAACACAGTCTCTTGTTGGCTTGTGTCACGCATCACATCCTCAGCTGAGATATCTGGCCCACCTGTTAGCAGCTGGAGTTGAGCTTCTGAGGTTGTGGGACTGAATCCCTTTTTCTTCCTCTGAAGTTCATGGCCTTAATTTGGTACAAAGATACAGTTTTAGCATTTTAACCTTGCTTTGACTGTTAAGTTCAGCCACAGTGGTTGAATTGTCTATTCAAATCTGAGACGACTGGATTCCAGTAGAATAATATGAAAGCTTTTTCTTTTTTGACAGTCCACTGGGGAAAAAGATTTTCTGCAATGACTTTAATATGCTGCCCGTGTTCTCCACAAACTCATCGCTACTGAAGAACGTCTGCAAAACCCTGGATTTCCTTCCAAAGGCAACGTTTTTAATATCTATGCTCAGCAACTATGGTATGATTAATGTTAGGAAAAGACGGAAAGAGGTTATGGTTCAAGTTCAATGTTGTTCCTCACAGTAATAAAAGTAATAAAACTCATAAAAGGTCTGTAAAACATTTTGTACAGCATAAATTAATTTAAGTGCAGTATAAGAGTGAAAAAGGGTGCAATTGGCTGACTAAAACAAAATAAGCAATATGACTACATATTATAATATTATTCTTCAGTGTCTATGCTTCCAACACAACATTTTACAACAACAATAACAACATAATACACATCCCATCACTGAAAAGGAGCAGGGAGAAGAAAAATCTAAAACTACCTGCTCCCTTGTCAAAATAATAAAATTTACACTGTATTACAACATACTTTCTACAATTATTTAAAAAGGACAAATCATGCACATTTCCAGCTCTATATTTATATTCTGGGGCTCTACTGGAATATCTTTGCATGATATAAATAACAGAAAATCACAAAAAAGCATGATATGTCCCCTTTAATTCACATGTGACCACATCAAAACACATCATTAACCCACATTATTTATGAGTTTCCATATTTGTATTCAGCTGCAGTGTGTATGAACTGGCTGGCTGTCTGTACTGTGTTTCACAGTGTGACATTCTGCAGGAAGAAGCTGTTAATATTTATAGTTTAAATGTTTCAAACAGAATTGAAAACGTCTTCACGGGACAAAACTAGCATTAGGTGTTATTAGCTAATTTGTGATCTTTGCTCTGACGTGTAACTTTATTAAACTGTTTTTATTGCTGTTGGTGAAAATGCCTCCCAAAGCGAATTAAGACATCAGGTCATCAGAAGAACCAAAGTGGTGTCGCCCAAAATCAACAAACTGGACAGAGCTGCAGAGTCTTAAATCCATTCAACAGCTCCAGCTTTTCCAAAATGCAACTGCATGAATCTTGACTAGAAACAAGAAGTTTGACAGCTTCACTGGCTACCTGTCCATTATAGAACTGATTTTAACATTTTCCTTCTGGTCTATAAAGCATTAAATGGCCCCTGAATGTATATCTGACATGCTTCCAGGCAGAGCTCTCGGTTCAGGACATCCTTCTACTCTAAATTCCCAGAGTTATGTCCATCTGTGTGCATCTGTGTGTGTGGTGCTTTTACTGTTTCTGTATGATGCTGTGCTCTACAGATAAACTTGGCTTGAACAGAACAGAGCAGCATGTAACCTACAGGTTTTTAAATATCTATCAGGAGATATCTGAGAACAAAAGTCATTACGCAAATCTGAAAGTAAACTTTTTGCAGTCAAGCTCATCATGTATGTGTAGCAGGTGCACATATACGACTGTCTGACACAAAACATGTCCCAACCAAAGATAAAACCACATATCCATCCACATCCTTAACTTCTCCCTCTCTACATAAAGGAAACACTACTTCCTGTGCAGTGGACATAAATCTCGAGTTGCAGAAACGTTAAAAATGGACGTACTTCGTGAGTTCCTGACTTCCTGCTGGGCAGGCATCCTAACTCTTTCCTGGACTAGAGGCTGATTTTATCTCCTCTCTTTGCACCTCTTGGCATTCTTGGCATTTCTTGTCACCTGTGAGAGCTGCAGTCTTACCTCCCATCATCTGTCTGCTGGCAACTGTATCGATTTCAGCTTCTCGGTTAAATGTTTCAGCTCCCTGCTGTACAAAACTGCCTGTTCTGCTCACATCTTTCCAAACTGCTCACTTATTTATTTATTTATTTTTTTCAGAAATGACAACCATGAACACAAACTGTCTTTGAGGTTTTTAGAGCTGCAAATACTGCAATTAATATTCACAATCTTCAATCAAACATCAAGATTTGCTGACAACTTGTTTTTCTGTCACAAAGCACACAACACATTTGACCTTTAGTGAGTTAAAATAGCACATTTAAGTGCATGAACTTGTAAGTGGTAAAACATAACCATAAAAACCATAATTCACTGGTTCAAACAGAGCAAAGCACTCTGAGTTAACCTTTTAACTGCAACACACACACATATAAAAACATAACATTAAGATTTCAGTACATATGAATAATTTCCACTCAACACAGGAAGTGCTGTTGGGTCACAGTACAGAGGGAATGGACAGCGAGTAAAAACCAACAAACTCAGTCCTCATCAGTCCTCCACTCAGTCTGCTCATACTTTATTTTACAGTTAACTAAAAAACTGTTCACTTATACTTCCTGAGTGTTTTAACAGATAATGCTTCCATTTTATTGAATGTATCAATCCACGCTGAACTGGACTAAAAACACGAAGGGTCCCGCAGTGTCTTGGAGTCAGAGTCTTAAAATCTGAATCTATTTTTTCTCTTCTGGCGCATTTAGTGAAGTATAATCTGCACAGCCAGCTGTTTAAATCACACAGATCTCCAGCTGTTTATATGTTCTGAACTTATTAACAGTATCTATATATATTGATCAGCTCCCAGTCCGCCTGTGAACTCGTTGGTTTCACTACCGGCAGATTCCTTTCGCTCGGCGGGGAAATAAAATCAATGATTCGATACATACAAACACTGTTGATTTCTTCCCATGGAGCTGACATGAAAACTAATCTAGTTCAGTAAATGTCTGCTGTCAGTCAGAGCCTGGTGAAGACGGTTTGTCTGGCCGCTGGTTCTGTGGACGGAGAAGCTGAACGCAGGTCTGAGTCGATGTGGACTCAGACATTTCTTCCCTGGAAGGCTAAAACAACATGAATCCAAAGGTCCAGGCAGTGAAACATTCAAATCTGTTAAAAAACAACAACAGCACAAAAATATACACACACACACAGACAGATCAGTATCATCAGTTGGTTTGCACAGGTAGCATTTTTGTAAAAATACACGAAAGTCCACAAAGCAGCAGCTGAACGTCTCACTTTCTACGTGGATTTCCAGTGAGAGTCTACAGTCTGAAGTGCAGTGAGGCACAGTGGTGTTTTGTGCTAAATGCTAACATCAGCATGCTAACATGTTGATGTTTAGTAGGTATATTTACCATGATCACCATCTTAGTTTAGCATGTTAGCATGCTAACATTTGCTACTTAGCACTAAACACAAAGTACAGCTGAGGCTGACAGGAATCCATCCAATAGACGTTTGACTCAAAGCTTAAAAAGCCACCTTCTGGTGGTGCTAGAAGTAAAATCTTAAAATCAACCCTAGAACAAATGGGCAGTCAGTGTAAGGTCATTAAAATCGCAGCAATGTGTTCTTTTCTTGGTTTTTGTTAGGAGTCTTGCTGCTGCATTTTGCACAACATGGAGTCTATTTACTAATTTCTGATTTCTACCCATTAAAAGACCATTACAACAATCCAACTGTGAGGAGACAAAAGCATGAATGATAGTTTGAGTGTCATTAAAACTCAGCATTCATCATATCCCAGCAATATTCTTCAGATGATAGAAGCATGTCTGGATGACCTTGTTAGTTTGTTTCTCACACACAGGTTCCTGTTAGCTTAACATTAATTGATAAGGAACCAAGTGAGGACGGATACTGGGATGCAGATTGTCAGGACCAATGATAAAGATCTCAGTTTTATCCAGGTTTAATTTAAGAAAATTAGCTGACATCCATTTTTAATATCTGCTAGACAATTTGTAAGACTGGAGAGGTTTGAAGTCTTGGTGGGCTTTACTGGGAGATACAGCTGCATGTCATCAGCGTAGCAGTGGAATGAAATGTTATGTCGATGTATAATGTGGCCACGTGGGAGCAAATATTCTATCACAGGTAAGAACAATGGTTGATAAAAAATCTGAGAATTCAGGTAGAAAATCTGATGTAGATCTAGGAGGACAATAGATAATTGCACAGAGGGTTGGGATGCACATTTAATTTTTAAAACAAGTACCTCAAAACTACAGACATCAGTCACCTTTAATGGTTTGACATTTGAACCAGATGTGAAACACTGCAGCTAATAATGACGTTCTGAGCACCACGTCCTGTCCTTGTAAACATATCTAATTTTGCAGCATTTAGCTGCATTTTCCTCCAGTGCGTTGGTTCCTGGCAGCTTTACAATTTGATAAGTTAGACTTAGACTTATAGAAAAGGATATCATGCATGTGGGGAAAGGAAACAAACAAAAATGAATGCATAGAAAGTCTGCAAAAATTAACCAAAATGAAGCTGGACTCCAGAGGGTTAAATAAAACATTAAAAAAAGAAAATGTTCTACTGAGTGTCAAATCCTGCAAGAAGTATATCATTTTGAATAAAAACACATTAAAGCAGCTCTGCCAATAAATATACTTTTCTGTCTCTTTCATTCTTGACTGACTCAGTAAACAACCGCTCTGCTGAAACGGGTGAAAAATAGGTCAAATAAATGCTGAATTAATTTTCTGTCTTGTCTTCCCCTATTATTAAGAAATGTAATAAAAACAGATTTGGATCCAAAGACATGACCCTCAGATGAAAAAAGTTCAGCTTTAAATCTTTGATTTGGATGTTTGTGAACCTTTTTTGTTGTATTCGTCATAAAAGTGGTAATTACTGTAGTCATACTTTCAGTTAAAGCAACTAGTTTTTAACTGGTTATGAAACAGTCTCAGTTTAATACTGATGCCTCTATGTGACCTACATAAGCAAACAAGACCATCAGCAAGAAGATTTCTATATAGTTGTTCTGCCACTGGGTTGGATTCCCGGCAAAATCAGACGAAATGATTTACGGCACACAGACCAGAAGAGCCTGTTTCTACAGTTTCCCAGGCAAAGTTTCATAATGAGTAGAATGTTAGAGGAAGCGGGAAGAGAATTTTATTTTTGATGTTATATTTTGTGGTTTTGGCTGATAGTGGGGAAGGATCAGCAAAGAGAAAACGAAACGAATTAACAAAAGACCAAAAAAAGCTAAAAGGGACGGTGATAGAAAACATGAAAACATGAGTCAACCTCGGTCAGTCATTGAACAGATGGAGAGAACTGCAGGATCTGAAAGGATTCAAAACCGATCCTGAATTGGCCCTATAGACAGGTAATATGTCTATTTTATTTATGACATACATTGCAAGACATGGTTTTACATCAATATATGAATTTACTTTGGTGGCTAAAACAAAGCTTTGGCTAACGTTAGTTGAATGTAGCTAACGTTAGCAAAGATTTCTGTGATTATGAGCACGATGACCAACATGCAGCAGGACAGAAGTTTGTATGAAGCTGAGATGCCTGACCACTGAAGTGAATAAACCTATTTATTACCGAATTGCGTCTTTCTTTCACTTGCTACAAAAACAAATGCACACGCGAGTCAGATCAAGGTCTTTAAGACGAGAGGTGGTGGTGCTCATGGGAAATCAAACACATAAAGAAAGTTTCTTGTAGTTGTTTTCACTAAACTGATTTTTTCTCTCAGAGCACTTCCTGGATTTTGAAAGTGTAGTCAGTACGGTGTCGAGGATGCTTCACATCTGACTTCTGACTCTGTGACTTTGTTCTCTTGATGACATAAAGACTCGAGAGAAGAGATGTGACATTAAAGAAAAGCTGCAAACCAATGCAGCCTCAACACAAGCCGACAGTACGTGTATTAAAAAATGAAAATAACAAGTTACATTTACTGTTCAAAAAAAGATTGTTTTGACTCATATTATTACTGACATATGCACAAATCTAACAATAATTATAATATCATTTGTTTTATTCCCTTTTTATTGTCTTTGTCACAGAGGTGATGTTTTTGCCGGTGACTCTTCTTCTTCTTTTATATCAAATAAATAATCTGTTTGCATTGTGACACCCACAAAACACTTTATATAACCCATGAGGGTTAACATACATGTTGAGTGCATTTCCTTCCTCATAAAGCATTAGCAGAGCTGATTTTTTGAATATTTTCACTCCTGCTTGGTTCATATCTATGTAGAAGCCTGGTTGTTGCTTCACTTCACATATACAAATACTGTAAACTATTACAAGTAAATGTCCTGCATTCAAAAGTTTACCTAAGTAAAAATACTGAAGTATTATTGGCAAAATGTACTTAAAGTGGTGCATTCAAGAAATGCATGAAAACTCTTCTATGAACATCAGCAACACTCGAGCTCCTTTAACCTTTAAGCACTTTGTTGATTGTTGCACTTTTCTCTTGTTGTTCATAGTATTAGTATACTTTAATTCAAAAACACACAAACAAACAAACAAACAAAAACCTTCTGTCTTCTGCTTTTTCTCATCACACCTGGTCAGCTACCTGAGAGTTTGTACCACAGCTCCTCTAACGTTTGATTGTCTTGCCTCGCTCATAAATCGCTTTGGATAAAAGTATTAAAGTATTAACGTCAAGTCAAGTAAATTTTATTTGTATAGCCCAATATCACAATTTGGCCTCAGAGGGCTTTACAATCTACAGATTGAAAGTAGAAGTTCTCATTATGCACAATTGCTAATTTAATAATGTTATATCATTATATTTGATTATATTGTTAGTTGTTACTGATGTGTTTGTGCCTCTCATGTATTATTATAGTGTTACATTCCAGCTGAGCATCCGTTTCTCTAAAAGATAAAGACTCAGGTCACACACTTACACTTCCTGCTGTTCTGCAGGTATTTCTTCTAACCATCAGCGTGACAAAATATTCAGTCCGCCACACAATAAAACAGGTTTTTAATCCTTTCCCTGAGCTGCAAATCTGTTTCCTGTAGCCACGAGCCACCATCTTTGTTTGTTTGGAATCAGAAACTTGCAAAAAAGTGGTTCTAGACCTTTTTTTTATTTTTTTATTGTGCAGCAGACTGAATATTTTCTCATCCTGATGGTTCACAGAGTCTTTGGAGATTCTGTAAATACCTTCATCACAACAGTAAGTGTTGTTCTGTGGCTTGAACGTGACGCTGTAGCTGGTGAAGAGGGAGATGATTTGAGCTACTTTACATACTGCTCAATCAGCTGATCAGATGTTTTGTTTGTAAAATCTTTATTTGTACCCAATAAATGTAGTTCAGTAAAAAGTACAATATTTGAAAAGTAAAACACAAACTTTAATCTTGCATTTAATCACAGTAAATGTACTTTCTACTGCAACAACTGACACAAGTGTAGCTTCAGTCCTTTGCCTGCAACTCTGCACTTACACTGTGTGTAAAATTTTAAACATTTTCTATTATTAAAATATCAAATTTAGAGGATTACATATCCTTGGTAGAGTTATGGGCTGTCTGAGGCAGGTCTATGTTTGTTTTGTTTTGCCCTTCAGTGTGGATTAATGGTAAGCCTGTGTAGTTATTAACATTCTCCATGACTGTATTAACCCTTCACGCAAATCTTTATATCTACAGATCTACAGTTTAGACACCAGAGCTGACAGGAAACATCATATCTGTGTCTATTTGTTCACACGGGGACAAACACAAACTCTCACCAGCTCATGAATAATGAGTGTTTTTTTAACTGAATAGTGATTATGAAGCAGCCTGTGAAGTTACTGGAATACAACATGCACATGTGAGAAATGTATAATTACTTACTGAAGCCTTCGGCGAGACAGCAGGATTACACAACAAACAAAACTCGTCTGCTCGGTGGATTATGTTCTGGGCTTTTTTTAACTGTCAGAACATCAAAGTAAATAACTACATAAACAGTTATGTTGGCTTCATCTATGTGTCGCAATTTTTCCTTTATGGAAAAAATATGAGATGCAATCAGGGCTGGATGTACGCGGGGAGAAGAGAAGCTGAGAGCTGCTGCAGGTGAATCAGAGCAAAGTCAGTAATGAAATTAATTAAAGCTAAACAAGATTCTATTGATAGATTATGTCCTTTATCATGACTTAACACAAATGTTAGAGGCTGTCCTTCAACAGAATTAGTCATTTCAGCTAATTCCCAAAAACAACAAACACATGTTTAAGTTGCAGTCACAACGCCATCTAGCAGCCAGAGTAATTATGACGAGAGCAAAGGAGGAAATTACAACCAGCCCTCCAAATTAAAACGACACCATGTGACTCCAGAACAGCACATATCAGTCAATAAATCAATCAGACTTTATTTGTATAGCACTTTTCATACAAACAAAATGTAACACAAAGTGCTTCACACAATGAAACAATAACCCCCCATTCCACACACAAAAAGATCAAAGATGTAATGAAATAAACACTCAATGAAAACACTATCATAAATATCGATTTGCAACGAGGAAAGTGGTAGGACTGGCAGGATTAGAAATAGATAAAATACTAACTAACAACAGCACAAGATAAAATAATAAAATACTTTAAGAGATTAGATGTATTGAAGTGAGTAAAACCAGAAATAAAAGGTATTAAAAGGTATTAAATATTAAATTCAGAAGATAAAAAGTAAAATAAAAGGTAAAACAGACTAAAATACACAAATAAATAGACACACGAATGAAGTTAAATTAAAAAACAGATTCAAAAGGGACCCTGTGGGTGGCAACATCTATCTATTATCTGTCAGCAGTAATCAGCAGGACGACATCATGTGTCTGTGTTTTCCAAACCATCACTCATCACTGTTAATCAATAAGGATGTTTTACGATGTGACAGAGCTGTGGTTCAGGTCTGGTTAGGTTTAGAGAAAGATGATGGTTTGGGTGAAAATGATCACTTTATAAAGGTTAGAGAAACATGTGGTGGGTTAAAGTTACTACTTCCTTAGAGTTAGCCCACCTTCGTCATCATGGCTACAATAATAACCACAGGGTTAAGGTCAGGGGACGATCAGGGTCGTGGTTTGATGTTTTGTTGATCCATTCATCGACCCCGACTTCCTCCATATGTGGTCTTTGTTGCTCTATAATAACGTCACCTGATTTTGAAGATTGTCCTCCAAAGAAAAACGACACAACATCTAGCAGTCGTAGTAACTGTGAGGTGGAGCAGTGCTGCAGTTCAGATGACGTATATATGGAGGCTGGATGGAGGCTTTAACCCAACAGGAGATGCTGTTCATTTCCTGTTTCCAACTGCAAGTCAGGACAGCTTCTTAAAAAGCGTAAGTTTGATCGTCCCCTAAACTTAACCAAGTATTTATTTTAACTGAACCTTAAAGAGTAACTTATAATCCCCACTCAGTCATGAGTCTAAACAGCAACTGCTTTGCAACCTACTGTTTAAAAAAATATAAAATCACAAATAAACAAATTGCAGGAAACAGTTTGTAATGTCTTCAATGTTCTATTTTAACTGGCAGAAGGTCGACATCCAGGCCTCCAGGCTCACAGACCCTCAGATCTTACAGTAGTCTACTGTCCGTTCTTGGTTTTGGCTCATAAAAGCATCAACATTTACAGTATTTTACTGTATTTAGAAAGAACAGTACCTTACTGTTAGAATTCAGCTGTATTTGTACAGTAATTTGAGCTACTTTGTGAAGATCAAAGGATAAATCTGAGCGGTCTTGAGATGATAGATCAGGTAGGAAAGAAGAAAAAACAAACTTCTGCTAAATTAATTTGGATTATCTCATCAGATCAGATTTTTGTGAAATATTGGAGAGTTTTACCTCTTTGGGCCTCAAACAGTTAATTTATTTGAAACCATGTGGAAGGAAATACTGCAAACAACTCAGAGACATCTGAAACATGATGAGGAGACACAAATACGTCCTTTGTGAAGGATCAAAAGCTGCTGGTTTATTTTTTAACAATGCAGTGTGATTTATAAGCTCATCATTATGTTATTTTATGTAAAATTTTAATCTGAAACATAACTAAAGTTGTCAAATAAATGCAGTTGAGTAGAAAGTACAATATTTCCTTCTGAAATGTAAAGTACAAATACCTCAAAACTGTACATTGTGCACCAGTGCACCTTTGCCATCCCATATTAAACCTCCCACTCCCACCTCTGCATGCAGATGTTGTAGCACACAGGCGAACATATGCTAACAGACGACCTTGCTCACAGTATCTGTGTGTCGTTGACATTAAGACAAGAATTTATTAAAAAAAAACCTGCTGACTCAAATCCCATTAAAATTCACCAGGATGTCAAATTTCTTTGTTTTGTCCTTTGATTTGTGCTGAGTCTCCTCTCACAGAGGGAAGGTATTCTTCATTGTTTGGTGTGTGTCGCCTCAAGTTATGCTTTTATGAACTGAGGCACGCCTACCTCCAAATCCCCCCTGCCTCCTCCTTCAACCGGCTGCTGACAGGAACAAGGCTTTGAACATATAAAGACGCGCACACACTGACACATCTTCTATTAACATGCAAGGTGTCTTTTTTAATTTCTCTCTCTCTCTGCATCACACGTTAAAGATCAGAGCCATTTGCTCATATATGAGATGCTTTACTTTTTTATATTTGTGTGATTGCTGGCATTTAAGGCGTGCATCAGTATTTATGAGTATGTATATAAATGCGTGTGTGTGCGTCAGAGAGCTGTAAGGTCAAACTGGAATCATCTTCTGCTTGAGGAAAGACTTGATGTCGGAGGAAAAAGGCTAGTCTTGCGTAAGTAACTGTGTGTGTGTGTCAGTGTGCTCCTAATTTGAGTCAGTGGGGAGGTGGAAAGATGAAAGCAGAGTGCTGCTTCCAATTTCCTCCTCATGCAGAGATCTCAACATGACAAAACGCAAAGTGCGTGCTCGCAGAGACGCTCGCGCCGCTGAAAGGATCGCAGAGTTTGGAGTCGATTTTCTTTTTGTTTCTGTGCCTTTTTTTTTTTTACTTCAGCATCAGCTGAGGGCTCAGTGCTCACAGAGTGTGCACAGCAATATGATCAAAGTGGCTTTGAATCAAGGGAGCCGTTCAAATTTGCCAATACGTCTTCAGTTACTGAGACCATTCTGAAGGAAATGATTGTCTCACTTAAAAGCATATAAAGTATATAAAGTAATAACTATCTCAACATTTTAGTGCTGCAAACTACCTTTAAACAGCAATCTTGTGTTATGAATTTCACTTGATTTAGATTTTTCTTTAAAGAAAGAAGTAAGTAGCTTATTCTATAATTGTTTTTGTTAATAAAAGAAAAAACTCTAAGAGAAATATAACAAATGTGACTGGAGGGGCGTGTCGGTGTCTGTGTTTGATTGACAGCAGCAGCTTTTAAAATACAACACATTGTTAAAGATGAAACCAGTGGTTTCCAACCTTTTTGGCTTTTGACGTCTTACAAAAAGCAGTGTGTAGTCGGGGTCACATTTCACATGTCTATGAGTTGTTAACAGCTCCACCAAATAGTGATTTTTCCCTCTAAACTTCTCACATGCTTTCATTTCAATAAATGTTCAAATGATCCAATATTTCAGCAAAAATCAAAGATTAGAGAAAAAGTCCAAAAACTGAAAACAGATTTGTGTATCAGAACTTTGTTTTTTCTTCTTTCCTCTCCCATTAATCATCTCACCACCCCTCAGATTTATCTGCTGACCCTTTGGAGGGGCCCGACCCCTAGGTTGGGAACCACTGGACTAAACTAGCTAACTGTATATAAAGTAGTGTAAACTAGCTCCACCTCCAGCAGCTACAACAGTAACATGCTGCTCTAACACTGATGCTTCACTATTAATAATCTAATGATGTCATATATAATAATATATCAGTCAGAGGGACCAAACCACTACTTTTACTGCAATACTTTAACTACATCAAGCTCATAATACTTATGTACTTTTACTGCAATACTTTAACTACATCAAGCTCATAATACTTATGTACTTTTACTGCAATACTTTAACTACATCAAGCTCATAATACTTATGTACTTTTACTGCAATACTTTAACTACATCAAGCTCATAATACTTATGTACTTTTACTGCAATACTTTAACTACATCAAGCTCATAATACTTATGTACTCTTACTGTAGGAGGATTTTTCATGCAGGACTTTTACTTGTAATGTAGTATTTTTACATTGTTGTATTGGTACTTTTACTGCAGTAAAGTATCTGAATACTTCTTCCACTGCTAGAAACTACACAGGTGTGAAGCGATGTAAGTACCAGAGTGAGAGAGGTGGGTCAACTGTGTTTTATGTGTTTTCTTTCCACTACAGGCCTTGTTACTTCACATAAATATATTAACATGGCCATGAATTAAGGAGATTAACATCCGCAGGCAGGTTAAGCAGCTTTAACATTATGGAAACAGAATGTAAAAACAATATTTTTCTGGATTTAGGGCCTCTCAACCTGAGCTGTCCAGAGGATAAGCAGTGCACGGCGCTGTCAGGTGTTAATATTCACAGGCGTTATCATCGTCAGACCTCTATCTGCGCGTCCGGAGGGAAGGAAACGGCTGACATTATGCCAAAGACAAAGACGCAGTGTTGAAATGTCCCGGGTCGCCTCACACGACGCAGACTTCACCAGCAGCTATCTTCCTGCCATTTTCCCCTAAAAAGGAATGTAATTCCAGCAGAAAATCAAAACAAAAGCCCCAAAACTAATTTCTTCTCAGACAATTTTCAGCTATTTACTTGTCAGGCTGAGCTTTTAAGTTGCCAGAGTGATCAGACACACGAACGCAGACAACAGCTGACATTCACAGATGCAAACAAAATTACGGGCAAACACTTCAGACGGAGAGACCGAGAGTGAAGATGAGTACAAAATATTCAAATACAATCACACCGCCTTCTGTGTGTCTCATTTAATCAATCGATCAAATCACGGGACACAGATTATTCTGGGATTAATGTTGCGTTCACATCATGCTGTTCAGATGTAATTACAAGCAGCCGAGCAGGAAAAAAAAAACATTTACGTCAGACTCCTAGTTGTAATTTGACAGCTTTGATTTCTCTTTTTTGATTCCAAACAGCAAAAACCATCATCTCTGGTAGGTAAAATAAATAGAATCCAATATAAACACTAACAAACGTGTGTCAGGTTTCACTTTTATATCTGGAAAAAACATTTCTTAGTATATAAATGTTATTTACAGGAGACAAGGTTGCTACATTAGACCGTAGAAACATTTACATTTATTCATTTGGCGGATTCTTCAAAACGACAAACAGATGAGGTTCAATCCAAACTAGCGGTAGATCAAGGAGAAACCTTCAAGAATAAAAGCCTCAGCACTCTGTGTTCCACCTGACACAAGAGACACAAGGCTGCAGGGAATATAAGTGCCCAGCACATTATCTCATTTTAGAGAAATAAGGGTGGAGAAGGATGGAGAGAATACCACTGAACCGCAACAGCAAAAACATTCTGCAAGGAAACATCATGCTGCTGAATGATGTTTCCTCTCATCAGTAGAAAATGTTGATAATTACTATATTATATCTGATTTTATAGTAATGTGGCCAATTCGGTTATTAAGATAAATAAATACTGATCACACCATGCAGGGTTAAAGCAGTACAGTACAGTAGCAGCAGCATTATGTTCTGGTCAGAGAAGGATCACACAGCTTCTGATTCATACAGAAAGAGTCTCAACATGTTTATTAACAGTTAAGCTACGCAGGATGTGAACCTCGATCTCTGCCGGCAGTGATCCTCAGTCCTCCTCCCTGCAACCTTGGTGCAATATTTAAATTCATCAGAAAAAAAACATTGCTGTTAATATCATCCAGGTAGGGATTAACAAAATATAGAAAACAATTAAGCTGCATATAAACGTCGTTTCTAGGAGAATAAGAGGTCGGACTGAGCAGCAGCAGTGTAGCACAAAAAAATCTGGCATCAGTACACCTCATCCTCAGTCTTCCTCTTTTCATACATCAGTTGTCACACCTGCACAAGTAACTGAATCAACCTGCAAACACATGATCATCACAAGTTACTAGATGAGGAACATTGCGCATAACAACAGAGCTGCGACTGACAATTATTTCCATCATCAACGGTTGTTTTTTTTTTTGTCTATAAAATTACAGTAAATACTGAAAAATTGCTGCTATATTTCCCGCAGACATCTTCAAATGTCTTTTTTTGTCTAAAATCTATCATGTATGACAAATAAACACATCAAAATTCTCACATTTCAATAGCTGCAACCAGCAAATATTTGGTATTTTTGCTTTAAAAAAAAAAATTGATCGATTAATCAACTAATCGTTTCAGCTCTACATTACAAGCTGCTTAAAACTGTATTTTATATGATCTCCTTTCACTGTAAACTGCTGCAAATGAGTGACATGAGATATGATGGCGAACTATAATATTCCAGTTAAAATGATATGAAACCATTCTGAAACTCACCTGTCTTTATTTTCTCTGGTGGTCACCTGATATTACTTTTTACTTTTTAATGACCTTATTGCTTCAAAGTTCACCTGAAGTCTTCAGCGTCGGCACAATTAAAGTGTCTTTAAACTGCGTGAAAACAACAATCCTGTAAGTTTATTACATCTCTTTCTAACCTATTATTTATTATATAAAATCAGTGTATTAAAATGTGTTTTTTTATGAAATTGTGTAGCTCCAAGCTGTAAACTACGGTGGCCCTGAAGTGAACATCACAACTTGTTGCTGATTGGATGGACGCACTGTTGGTTTTTTTAACAGGAAGGAGGCGCTGTCCCATCTATCTATCTATCTATCTATCTATCTATCTATCTATATATATATATATATATATATATATATATATATATAGACGACAATATATATATATATTGTCGATAGCAGGTACCTACCTTTTCCGGTAGAAGTTAATGTTGTTGTGTTGTCTGCTTTTGCGGTTGTGTTTTGTTATTTGTTGTTGTGTTTTTTGATTTGCTGTTGTGTTTTCCTATTTGTCTTTGTGATGTGCACTTCAGGGCCACTGTAGTAAACTTTTAAAATTACGTGTGAAATTGCAAAAATTTCAAATGAATCATGATTGTCAATCAGTGCGGATGTTCCTCTATGTAATAAACGTGTTTCTTGCTCATTTCACTATAATTGTACATCCTTCAAATGACACTCAAGATGTTTTAACAGCTTTTTGTTTGGTTTCCAGAAAATATGTGAGAGGATGCATTCATTACCTGTGTATGGTCTTTAAAACATAGTGACAGAAATGAAGAAATTACAGACCTAATATACATTCTGGTATGAATGTTTGGACATCAATAACATACGTGATATTTGTTCGTCTCTGTGGTCTCAGACAATAAGAACAAAGGAGAAAAGAGGGATCCTGATGCATCCTCCTCCTCCTCCTCCTCTCTCACTTAATACAAAATGACCTCCTGTAATTTGGCTTCGATGTCAGAACAGCCGGGAGACAGCTCCAATCAAAGCAAAGAATTACCTGGCATTAGTCATGGGCCGCGGCTCTGTGCCAGTTCATGTTCTCCTTCACTGACCTCACAGCAGCCTTCAGTCTGGGGGAATATTTAGAAACTGATGCAGACATCCACAGAGCTGCCTGCAACCTCAGTGTGTGTGGCATCTTATTATTAGTAACAAATATCCTAAAATAAAATGATCATAGTAAAGCATCTGTGTTGGTTTCCTTCTGGTTTTAAATGTAAAGGTGCATCTCAATCCCATTAAATACGTTTCCCTCAGTTGTGTCCTTCCTGCCGAGGATGCAGGAGAGACGCAAGGAAGCCAAGTGAGGAGAGAAGGAAATGAGGAAAGACGTTTTTAGAGAATCAGCTGTCAGTCGGCTTTAACAGCTGTAGAGACATGTGCGCTGTGATAATACTAATAAAGGTTCACAGTTATCACTGCCAGCAGCTGTTACCTGTTCAACAAACACCTGCACATGAATAAAAACCTGTATTCTGTATTTATACATATATATATCCTGTGTCTTGCTCAGACACATGAACCATTTCTACATTTGTACTATTTATTCATTATTTGAGTCTGCATTTATTGATATTCTGATTGTAAATTCATTATTTAATAAGAGTATGGTCAGGGTGTCTTTTGAACACTGGAAATTGTTTATCGGGCAAAATGTTTCAGTGAAAATTGAAATTATGTAACTCATATTAAACTTGACGCTGAGGAATTTTCAGCCTCATATGTGACTGAATGGAAATGATGACAAATTATGTAAAATATAAAAGTGTTTAAAATGTGTTTCTTGCTGACAGACAGACAGACTCTCCCACACTTTATCCAAAATAAAAGTTAACGGGGGAAATAACAGATCATAAAAAGAAAAATCTTTCTAATAAATGAAGAAAGTTGTTTATGGTTCTTTTGTTGATCAGACTGACAGTTAAAACAGATGTTTAACCAGATTGGGAGTGATACACCTGAGGTTAATCTGTAATCTGTCATCCAGTCACTAGCTGATATCCAATAAGGAGGCGTGTCGGCCGGTAAAAGACTTCTGTGAAGGCTCCTCAGAGATCTCACCTCGCTACTCGATCCTTAGAGGAGATATAAGAGCGTTGGGACGTCCTTCAAAATGGCGGACCAGAACGACTTCTGGTTCAAGCGAGGATCGAGGAACGATCAAATAAATGACTTGAGAAATGTGTTTTCTGATCTGACAGAGAAACATCATGGTTTGGGTTAAAGTTACAACGTCCTTCATCGTTGGCGTTACAGTTTAAACCAGTGTTGACTGTTGGTCGGAAACAGGAAGTGAAACAATGATTTCTTGTGTTAAACGATAATGCTGGTGATTTTCTATATTTCTCTTCTTGCCATCAAATCTCATGTTTAGATCCAAACCAACAATGAACTGATCTACTAACAAGTATTGTGTGTGTATCCAAAGCCTGATATATCTTATTCCTCCGTTGTTGTCCAGAAACTATTAAAAACACATCCACACTGCTGCACTGGGTGACATGTTCCTTCATCATGAACAGTTTGGTCATTTTAGTTTGTTTAGAAACGGCTCCAAAGACTAATAAGTGCAAAACCAGTGCACACGTCAGATGCTTTGTTACACAGAACCATCTGAGAAGTCGGAAACTGTTTGGAAAAGGGAAGGAACTTTCAAAAAATACTTGTGCAGGTGATTGGATGAACCATCTATCACTGTCTACCACGCCCGTAGCTGCCAGTAGTTCCTCACAGGACACCGATTGTCCTGAACAATCGTTGGTTCGGCGACAAGCACATAACTTGAAGCCTGACAAGATGGATTCTCGTGTGATCTTGTGAATCCATCTGCCTTTCAAGGTAAGATGTTTATGTCAGTATTGAACAGCTGTCTCAGGGTGTTTCTGCAGCTCTCTGTCCAGCAGGATGTAATGGGTTGTAGGTTGTAATGTTGTATTCTCTCCTCTCTGCTCATTATAATTATTCCCCAAAACTCCAGCTAACCCATTTTGCCCAGGTACCTATCAAACTTCCCTCTACTTTCCTCTATCATATAGCATCAGTATTAATATCCTTTAGAAGTACTGCGCCAGTGATTGGGCAGCTCAATCCATCCGAACAGTTTCTCTCTGTGATAAATGTGAGAAAATGTCAGAGGCTTCCAACATCTAAAGGTCAGTGTCAAGCTGTTTGAACATGATGGGTTTAAGATGGTTCAGATTGGAAAAGGTCTGACACATTTCAGCAAAGCTTGAGTGGGTCAACGAGCTGGGTCAAGGTTGGGTGTTGACCCATCTCGGGGCACAAACATGTTTGATGTACGTTTGTTTTCACCAGAGTCAGAGATGTTCAGAGTATGTTATAGACTCTATAATGATCAAATTCAGCTTGTAGCAGTGATGACTTCATTCACAGAGAGTTTATCGTCCACCGAGATCACTTTTTATCTGTTGATATGCATCGGTTTGGTTACAGATTACAGCCAGTGTCTAAATATATCACACTTTTGAGTTTTTGGTTGTTGAGATGAACCTTTCAGGTCACAAGAGTGAAGGACACACTAATATGTGTTGGTACTGAGAGGAAGTAAAGTAATTTATGCTTCATTATCCTTCCAAAATATGAAGTGGAAAATGAAGCTGACAAATTATGAAATCATGTCACATGTTTTACTGTGATAATTGTGTTGATGGTACTGAGGGATATTTACTAAGTCTGTCTTAAATTACCACCAAGGGCACAGAATTTTGAGTCACCACAATTTCCTAATTTAGTGTGGTATTTATTGAGACTACAGATGTTAATGAGCCGCAGTTCACTTGATTCAGATTTAATGCTGTTCTGATTGCTGGCAATTATTTTGGTAACATATATAAAAAACCAAAATAGGAGGGAGAAGGTGAGTTTTTGTTAGTGTGGGACTCCAGAGTGCGAGGCTGTGGCTATTTCCTGCAGTATGTATCTATTAGGGGTGTGCCCGAATACAAATACGTTATTCGGCAAAGCACAAATGGGTTTTGTACGAATATTTGTTTCATACAAATATTTTTAAAATGATTTGTATTCGAGAAAAAAAAACATCTCAGTGTCTCTCCTCTGCTCCACTGTTACATCCATCAGCAGGTCTCAACGAGGGGAGTCACATCCACCTGCTACATGACGCACATTTCCTAATTTGGACTTATTGTAACAATTTTCTAAAATTAAAAGTGTAATAAAAACAAAAACAGGATTTTTAAGCCTCTTTCCACTTTTATTCAAATACAAATACAAATAATTTTGCTGCTTCAACAAATACAGATACAAATACAAATACTGGGCCCTCTGCACATCCCTAGTATCTGTGCAGACCCCCAACTTGAATCAATGCAAATGATTTGTTTGTTCATTTTTTGACAGTGCTGATCACGTCATATCTTTGGAAAAACAGTTTTAGAGGCTTGTGACTAACTGTTCAGGACCGATGTTGGATCGCTGTACTTTTATGGTCATGTAGTGTGTACCTTTAGTGTGCTAAATTATGAATAGAGCATAATCAATCCCTGCAAAATCCATCATTCTGAAACGTACAGTACGAGTCAAAAGTTTGGACGCACCTTCTCATTCAAGAGACACAAAACACATATCAACACTTGATGTTCATTTATTTTAGGATTATTTTTTCAGAATTTGTTTGACCTTTTTTTAAAGCGTAGAGAGACAGGAAGCAGGAGTTGAAAGAGGGCTATGGAGGTGTGAAGTGGGGGCGACTGGAGTGTTTTTCCTCAATGTTTAATGAACATGGAAACTCAGGACTCTCCTGGATAATGCAATGATCATACAGGTTTATATTCTTACCACCAGTTTACATTATTTACACTTTGTGTCTTAGAAATCCTGTTTTGTCCATGATTTTGGCAGACGGCTCAAAATACTACAATACCCGTGAGATCGTTGTTGCTATGGAGAAGAAGCCAGTCAGAGGTGTGAATCAGAGCGTAATTAATTCAAAACATGACGCCAAAATTAAACGTAAACTGATTTGAACATCGTAATCTGTAGCTTCAGCTCGCTGTTAGCAGTGCAGGTGCAGGTGATAATTTTAAGCTCTGGATGTTTCTTGCTGAAATGCACCTTGGGAGTTGTAGTTAACTTCTACACTGAACTTTTTATTTATGTTCACAGTCTTGTACCCTCTACTTTTTACTATAGAACCAGATATTTTCTAACACATCTTTTGTTCTGTTGATTCAACCAGGAGCGTTTTGTGTTGATCCAAACTGTAGAAGAGAGAACTGAGAGTCACTAATGTTGCCATGCAGCAAAAATTCACGGCCAGAATCAAACTGTGGACGTTGAAGTTATGCGGTACAGTATAAATCTGAACCAGTGGGCTACTGGGGATTAGGGGTGTACCCGAATACAAATACATTATTCGGCAAAGCACAAATAGTGGGTTTTATACGAATATTTGTTTCATACAAATATTTTAAAAATAATTTGTTGGGGGTGTTCCCCAGAGATAAAGTTGAGCTACTGACACAAGCAAAGTGCTCCCAGTGGACTCTCTATAACCTGTTGTTCCCCTTCTCCTTTCCACAAAGTTAAGTTGTAAAAAATAGGCAATAAATGAAAAGTGCAAAGCAATAATCACCTTTGAAGTTCTTCCCTACACATTACACGGTGTGCTGTCTCTGTGTTATGGGTGTATAAATAGATAGGTTTGGCTGCAATGAGGCGATGAGTAAAGTTTTAGCTCAGTAATCATAATAATTTTCTAAAATTAAAAGTGTAATAAAAACAAAAACAGGATTTTTAAGCCTCTTTCCAGTTTTATTTGAATACAAATACAGATACAAATAATTTTGTTGCCTCATCAAATACAGATACAAATACAAATACTGGGATCTCTGCACATTCCTAATGGGGAAGCCCCAAAAGAGACTGTTCTGTGTTTTAACAGGAAGTACAATAAGTGTTTTATTTTACAAACTATGTTGTGTTTTTCCTGGGAAGGTACGTATTTTGTCTACTTTCAGTATTTTAAGCCACATTAGTAACGTAACTTTAAGGATGGTGCGCCACTTTGTTTCAGACTGAAATATCTCAACAACTGTTATATTGGTTGGTTTCATGTTCCCCAGAGAAGGATTCCTACTGACTTTGGTGACCTTTTGACTTTGACTCCCACAATCCTTACATACCAGATGACTTTGACTGCAGTTTAAAGATACAGCACCTATATTTCATGGGCACTTCTCGCTTTTTCCTCTCTCTCAGACTGAAGATGTCTTCCTCCTCCTCCTCCTCCTCCTCCTCCTCTCTCGTCTCCTATTTGTGTCTCTGAGGAACACACTGTTTCTTCACCACTGGATGTTCAGAGTGGTGTCCTGGAGCAAAATGTGTTTGTGATACTTAAAAATATCATGTTTATTTTACTCACTGCATCTAGAAATTGGAAGTGAAAATTCATCTGCACAACTGGAAAATGTCTGTCAGGAGAATTACTCAAAGTTCAGTCAGTTACATATTTACATATTTAAGTTTTCAGTTAAGGACTGCATTAACATTTTAAAATGAGCGAGGATATTTATTAATCCGGCACAGTTTTCTGCCCCGCAGGGTGCCGTGATGATTTCAGTCACAGATCACTTCAACGTCGTGTTGTGACAAAAGCTCAAACTTTGGTAAAAGACGAGAGGATTTAATGCACACACTCAGTGCTGCTCTTTCATTTGGACATTTTGAAAACAAAATATTCAGTACATTTTAGACGTTAAATAGGTGGCATTTTGTAAAAAGGGGAGGCGGAATAAATGTATGTCTTCACCTTTTTCTGTTTGTCTTTTTCTATTCTTTAATTCCAAATTAATAATAATAATAATAATAATAAACGGTTTCTGTATAGAACCTTTAATACATGAAATACAGCTAAAGGTATTTCACATAGATTACATAAAAACAAACATGATTAGTTGAATAACTGATTAGTTGATCAACATGAGATTAATAATATAAGCTATTTTTATAATTGATCCATCCTGCCTCTGAGCTTAATAAGATATGAATATTGTTCATGTTCATGTTTATTTGAAAGAAACAAGCAATGAATAAGTGTGTTCCAGAGATTTCCTTTGAGAGATCCTGAAAGGAGTGAGTTTTGGCTCGGCAGAGGAGGGACTGAGAGAAAATGTCTGAAGAACGCGGTCGCGACATCAGCATCTGAGCTGACAACAGCTGAAGAGGAAGTCACAGACCGACTCTATTTGCTGAACCCTATATCAGCTGAACCTTGGACCCAGGGCTGTGGATTTTGTCCCTCATTTCTTACAGTGTCGTTCAGAGAGAATATCTTCAGGGTCAGCATGGAGAGTAGGAATTGTTACTGTAATTGTAAAGTGTATTAAAGGACAGTTTTTCAAGTCTGTCTTAAAACAACAGTCAGCTGCCCAAATGAACATTGAAACATGATGTGATGGCAACAGCTAGAAGAAATGGTGGTGGGGTGAGAGGAGTCCTGTGTTATGATGATGGCTTTCCTTGTTATTTAAAGCTCAGATAAAGTTTTTTGAGTTGATCCAATTATTTCACTGACCTGATGGGTGAATTACGTTCCGTTAAGTTTATAGAAACACCATGTTTTGGGTTAAAATTACAATGTCCCTAAAAGGCAGGTTCACAATTTTTCAAGTCTGTCTTAAAACAACAGTCAGGAGCCCAAATGAACAGTGAAACCTGTTTTTCTTGCTGTAATCATTCCTCCTGTTCATACTGACCATTAGAAGATCCCTTCATAATGCACTTACAATGGAAGTGATGGGGGACAAAATCCACAGTCCTCCTTCTGTGCAAAAATGTATTTCAAAGTTTATCTGAAGCTAATATGAAGCTTCAGCGTCCAAATGAGTCAAATCAAGTAGATATCTTTCAATGTTACAGTCCTTTTAGTGCCAAATGCCCTTTTTTTGTTACTATGGTTTTAGTCTATTCACAATGCACATGTGTCGGCGTGTGTTTGTCAGAAGCTCTGTCATAAATTGACATTTTTATCCAGTTTTAAGCCACATTTTTACACTATATTTTTAGATCCTGGCTGTTTTACTTATATGTTTTTACAAAATAAAATATTTTGACTCTGACTCTGTTGACATGTTACGGTTGTATGTGTTGCCTGTGCTTTTTGTCCTTTTCCTCTCCTGTCTGTTGGTCCACCCAGGTCTCCTCCACATAATCGGTCCCACAATGAGGTTCACCTGGCCAAGGAGGAAGTGGTTAAATGCTGCGGGTTCCGGTCGCAGATAGAAGCTTCTTGTTTGTGGACTGCTGGTCTTGCCTCTCACCCTGGGATTTTATGTTATTTAGTGTTTCTGTTGTATTTTTTTATAGTAGTCATTTAGTGTCTTGGTTGTTCTGTATGTTTTTGTTAATGAATCCTATGGTTTGGATGTTTTAAAAGGTGTAAGAGTTTTACTTTGGGTAAATGGTGGATTGTTGTTCGCCCCATAGGGCCGATCAAGGGTGGGGCATAACAGATGTTCAATTAACTTCAATTCCAAATTACATTATATTATAAACAACATTGCACCGGTAAAGCATAAGACAGTCACTTATAAATAGAAAGCATCCTGGAGACATGTCCAAGTGTAAACCAAACTTCAAATACTGCACACTGTGATATCTACAAAGGCTCCACTCCTGCAATAATACAATTTGCAAAGCAAGACGATCCCTTTTCTCCAGCGTCATAAACAAAAATAAAAACTCACACTTTATTTGCTACAGTAGAGAGACTGACAGATCCTGCCCCACAAATAACCCCTGAATTTCTCTCAGCTGATAAGTGTGATGAATTTGCATCCTTTTCTAAAAAATAAAATTGACAGTATCAGACTTGAGACTAGCTCAAGCTTGAACCAAACCTTCAACCTCCCAATTACACCTACAAAGAAACCAGTCCTGATGTCAGAGATACCTTATCAGAAATAGCGCAGCACCTTAATTCATCCATTTCTTCTCTTGACAGTTTGCCCACTAACTTTCTAAAAAAAGTTTTTAACACCATAGAAACTGATATTCTTAACATAGTGAATGTACCACTTCTGTCTGGCACCTTCCCTTCATCTTTAAAAACTGCAGTTGTTAAGCCCTTATTAAAAACAAATCAACCTGGATGCCTCTATCCTCGGCAACTTCTGACTCATCTCAAACTTACCCTTTTTAGGCAAAATTATAGAAAAGACAGTTTTTAAACAGCTAACACAATTCTAAATTTTAAATGACTATTTTGATAAATTTCAATCAGGCTTTGGTTCCAATTACAGCACAGAGATGAATCTTATAAATGTTTTAATGATATTTGTTTTAATAGTGATTCAGGCAAGACATCAGTTTTAGTGCTTTTAGACCTCAGTGCAGCCTTTGATACCGTTAGATAGACCAATAGATACCGTTAGATAGATATATAGATAGACTGGAAAACTGGATTGTTTTTCTGGAACACTTTTAAAATTACCGAAATCCTACCTGGAGTGCGGGGATTATTTTGTTGCTATTGGGAACCATAATTCAAAATGCATGACCTTGTCCCTGTGGTGTACCGCAGGGGTCAATTCTTGGCCTGCTTCTGTTTAACCTGTAGATGCTCCCGCTTGGCCACATCATTCAGAACAATAACCTTGCCTGTCGTAGTTATGCTGATGACACTCAAATTTACTTAGCTCTCTCATCGAATGACTATGATCCTACAGAATCATTATGCAAATGCATTGTGCAAATAAATAACTGGATGTCTTCAAATTTCTTGCAATTAAACAAAGAAAAATTGGAGGTAATTTTATTTGGTAGCAAAGATGAGAGGCTCAGGGTTGCTGCAAAAGAGTAGATTAACATTATGTTTTTAATATCTTGGTGTTTTAATTGACTCTGACCTAAGTTTCAACAGTCATGTAAAAGCAATAACAAAATCAGCATTTTATCACCTTAAAAACAAAGTCATGGACCTTATGGCAAAACAAGATTTGGAAAAATTTTCTAGAGTCATAATTTGACTCCAGAAAAACTGATTACTGCAATGGACTTCTTCCTAAAACGACCATCAGACACCTGCAACTTATTCAAAATTAAGCTGCAAACGTTCTGACCAAAACCAGAAGGACAGCTGACATCAACCTGGTGCTTACAACTCTACACGGGTTGCCAGTAAGCCACAGAATTGATTTTAAAGTCTCCTTACTTATTTATAAATCTCTACATGGAATTGGCCCTGAATATAAGACTGATATGCTTGAGCAATATAATCCTGCAAGACCTTTTTAATCACTAGGGAGTGGACTGCCGGCGGTGCTGAGAGCAAAATCTAAACAAGGAGAAGCAGCTTTTAGTCGTTATGAAGCATAGCTGGAACCGAGCTTCATTTTCGTTTCATTTTTATATAAATTTTATCTTTTATTTTGCTCTTTTCCACTTGTGTTGTTTTAACTTTGTATTGTGCTGTTTAAACTTCTCTGTACAGCACCTTGAATCTACCTCTGTGAATGAAATGTGCTTTATCAACTTCCACTCAACAGGGAAACACAAAGAGGGAATTTGATGCTAAAAAGACTGTAAATGTGTCAGATATCCACTTGATATGACTAACTCAGACTGCTGAAGCTGAATATAAGCTTCACATCTACTTTTAAATGACTGTGTGGACACACTGTGGATTTTGGCCTCCATCACTTCCATTGAAAACACATTTGAAGGATCTTTTAATATCCAGTATGAACAGGAGGAATGATTACAGACACCTGACTGCTGGTTTAACACACTGGGAACACTGCGAACTCGTCCTTTAAAATAAGCCAATAGGATTTCTTAAGTTTAATCATTTAACTCTTTGTTCTAAAAGCAGAACCAGAAATGCGTCACTGATCATTTTTGACCAGTTTGTAGTGATTTCCTGCTCTGAGAAGCTTGATGATGGACTTTACTACCAGAGATCTCTTAACAATCCCATAATGATTCATCTTTGCTGTTTCTGTTATTATTCATTAGAATCAGCAGCTCAATATTCCTCAATATTCCTTTTTTTTACTACCATATCACATCTTCCTCTCCCCTTCTTATCTTTTTTTTTCACAGCTATCGTCGTGACAGGTTCAGCTGTAGTGCTGCAGCGTCTCCGTGGTGTTTGATTTAAACACCCCCACGTCTGAATTATCACAATCAACCTTTTTCTGTCTCTCTCTCTCTATATATCTGCAGACTTGAGCGGCGCAAACACTGGATCAACATCAGACAAATTGACAACTCGTCTTTTAAGTCGGACTTGAAAAACCTGAACCTATCCTTTAACCAGACCTAAATAAGTCTATCAGCAATGCCGTCTTTATAGAACCAGACCAAAACAAACACGTTCAGATTATTCAGTGGCCGATGTATCTATATGGTTATTTATAATTACTGATAGAAAAGTTAAGAAAACACTTACTAGGAGCACCAGTAACAAGATAAAGAAAAAGCTTTATAAGACTTTTTACACATAGAGCACCTGGAAACACGCTGGTGTGGAAAAATCTCTGGAGTTTCCCTTTGAGAGCAGAGTTAACCATTCCTGATGTTAACCATGTTCATATATGGTTCACCGCAGTACGTGAAGAGATTAAATCAGATGGGAAACATGTTAAAGCGTGCCGTCTATTAAACTGTTGGATCACGAGAGCACGGTGGAGAGCGAGGGAGAATCTCTGCCGAGGTTATTGGGTCAGTCCTCAGATAACGAGCGGAGTGATCAGACCAAAAGCTGGATCGGTCCCGCTTACTGTAAATCAATTGACTGAAATGTCAAGGAGTCTCACATGCAGCTCTACTCTCATGCAGACCAGTCAAACCACCACACACACACACACACACACACACACACACATATGCACGAGAGTACACTTGATCCCATCTCGTCTTCTTCTTCTGTGCTGACAAACTGCCTGCAGCAGCTCTATAAGCACATACACCAGGGAGCAGCAGCACTTATCAACCCAACAAAGACATCTGCGATCGTAGCGCGCTGTCAGGAGGATTTGCAGATGTGTTTGTGAAACGCTGTAATCGTGAATGGCTGCAAGAACATCGCTGGATAAAAGCCACGTCTGCTATGTTCCAAAAAAAACAAAAAAAAGGAACATAAATATAAATTAACAGTAATATACATGAACACAAGAAGATCCTTTACTTAAATAAAAACAGCAGTAGTGGGTAAAATGTTAGATAATAGTTAAAATAGGAAGGTTAGTTTTGGGTCTGTCACCTTTTTCATACTAATTTTCACCAAATTTCCAGAAAATGGTTAATAGAAAATGTAGTGAATGTTTGTTTCCATCCACTGCTGTTGTGTGAATGTCAGCAGATAACCTAATTCTCCAGTCGGTGCCGTTAAACTGTTGCAGAGGAAGAAGAAGAAACAACGAGATGACGTCATTAAAAGAGAGACAATCAAAGCTCAAACGATGGAAAACATGACGGAAACATGACATTTCTGTTAGTTTAAATGTATTGATTTGAGGTACGTTACGGTCTCCTCATCATCGCTCCACACAGATCTGATGTTTTCAGCTGTTTTGAGACTGACTCTGAAGAAAACCCTAAAACGCTGCAGTGACAGCGCCCTCTACAGGAGGGGATGGAAACAAGCATTAATTTGCATTTTCTCAAGCAGATATTCTAGAAATTCAGCAACAATTTGCACTATATTTGCACTCTTCCCCTGACTTAACCAAGTAGTTTTTTACTAACCTTAACTATAGTGTCATCACTTCATGAAATATATTTATTTTTCAGCAGTTTCTGAAGGCACAGACAGATGATGTCGTCCAGCTGATTTTCACGGACCAACAACGTATTTTGTCGTATCACCTTTTATCTTTTGTCTCTTCAGTGGACGTTTATGCTACATGCTTCATGCATATGTCATGATTTATTCATTAAGTCTGTTGCACTTCTGCCACTATATTATGAAGCCTCAGAGTCAAAACTAAACCCGGAGAAGCAGCTTTCAGTTTTTATGCTCCACATATATGAAACAAACTCCCAGAAAACTGCAGTTCTGCTGCAACTCTGTTCTGTTAAATTCGGGACCAGGAGTTAAATTCTGTTAAATTTGTTTAGATCTTTGCACCGTAGCTGCACTGTCATTTTTTTCCTCCTGTTTACTTAGTTTTATTATATTTTATCTTATATTTCATTTTACTTCTTTTAGATGCAATTTATGTGTCTTTTTATGTTGCGATGCCTTTTATGTTTTATCCAAAACACTTTGATTTTCCGGTTTTGTGATATTTAGAGATTCACACAGTTAGCTCGTTTGTGTGTGAGTCAAAGATCAAACTAACTTGGAACAAACTGCTGTTTTATAAAGAATAAAACAAAAACCTGTGAGCATGATGGAGCATGATTGATTGATTGATTGATTGATTGATTGATTGATTGATTGGCCGAACCATAAACGCACCTACAGGTACGGTGGCTCATAATGAACAAACAGGACAAACACACTTTAAGATCGCCTTTCATGTCAACGTGACTTTATTCAGACATGTCTGTAACGTGCTGCATGTGTGAAAGAAGCTATCATGTCTCTCAGCTGAGGGTCTCTGCCTCCGGTTGTGAAACTGTGTCCGAGGTGTGAAGGAGGAGCAGCTGAGAGCTCGCGGTGTTGTTGTTGTTGTTGTTGTTGTTGTGACGAGCTCTCAGGAAGCTGCTCCGGCCTCTCTCTCTCTCTCTTTCTCTCTCTCTCTCTTTCTCTCGGGTTGGTGTCCTGCTGTGAGGCTGTTAGAGTGTATTCTGCTTCCCTTCAGCACGACTGTATTCACACTGATGCTTCTGTCATCGCTCCACTGCTCTGCACTTTCCCCCTGCTCCTTCTTCATCCTCCACATTTTTTCTCCTCTCGCACCTTATTTTGTTGTGATTATCTCCTCTCTGCTGACGTTTAGCATCTGAGCGCTGGATGTGTTTATAGCAGTGGCACCGCCATCATCTGTCATGCCCCCCACCCCCCTCCCCTCCCATGCCCCTGTGTTTAGACTCAGTGGGAGCTGCTCTTTGGTATTCTGTCGCGGTAGCTTGAGAAGTTCGGTCGGTCGGCTGTCATTTCAGCTCAGTCACACTCCCTGTATCTGCTTCTCAGAGGCACTGACCGCACAAACAGGCTGACACGGCTGACACATATTAAAACTCACAGATAACGTGTGCGTGCAGAAAAAAAACACGTGATGCACGACGTACGGGGATTTTCTGATTGGTTGTATGCGTACGGAGATGACAGCGAGCTCTGCGATAACAGCAGGAAGTGAAAAGCTGGTGGTGTTTGTTGGTGTGTGTCGTACGTGTGTGTGTGTGTGTGTGTGTGTGTGTGTGGCATGATGCTGGTGGAGACGTGTGTGTGATGCAGGTCTGAGGGAAAGTTTCTGTCAGTTTGGAGCTGAAACAATTAATTAACGATTAATTGCTCAGTTGATCAGCAGAAACTTAAAGGATCAGATTTCTTTCTCTTCTTGTCAATAAATGTTTGGATCCAAACCAACAATGAACTGATCTACTAACAAGTATTGTGTGTGTGTGTATCAAAGCCTGATATATCTTATTAAAAACACGTCAGTGAGTCACACCGCTGCACTGGCTGACATGTTCCTTCATCATGAAGACAATAACTTGCTTAGAAACGGCTTCAAAGAGTAAAAACAGAGATAAGATAGTAATCCGCCGCTGTGCATGTGTTGCTAGTTTATTGTGCTACACATCACAACCTCTCGACTTTGTACCGAGCTTCTTTGAGGAGCACAAAATCAAGAGGTTGTGATATGTACCGTGAGCACTGTTATTAGTCTAGTGTTAGAGTTATATCACCCAGTGCAGCGGTATGGCTCACTGATGTGTTTTTAATAGTTTTACATGAATAGAGGAATAAGATATATCAGGTTTTGATACACACACACACAATACTTGTTAGTAGATCAGTTCATTGTTGGTTTGGATCCAAACATGAGATTTGTTGACAAGAAGAAAAATATAGAAAATCACCAGAATGATCCTGAAATCTGCAACAAACTTTTCAGCCAAAAACTCTAAAAACTTGCTAGTTGAAGCTTTTCTGTCTTTTGTGATAGTAAATTGAATATCTTTGGAGTTTTAGAGGAAACAACACATTTGAGGATGTACCTTTTAACAAGCATTTTTCATTATATTCTGACATCATATTGACCAAAATATGAATCTGTTAATTGGCAAAATAAACTTTGTTGCAGCCTCATTTCAATATTTATTTTGTCGATTAACAATAAAAAACATCCATTTAAAACTTTTATTCCACGTTGAAAACAAGTCTAAAACTGAATAAAAAGTGTTAAAAAAAATGAATCTGAATTATTGTCAATGAATAAAAACCCTTATGTGAAGGACAGACGAATGGACAAAACTAAATACTGTTTTAATACAAAATATCTGGCTCATTAGCTGCTAAATGCTCCACTATGTTCACCAACTAGTCTACAGCTAACTGTGTCTGTCTGGTGCTGAGCAGGTAGTGTACAGTGTAGGGGTGTGCCCGAATACAAATACGTTATTCAGCAAAGCACAAATAGTGGGTTTTATACGAATATTTGTTTCATACAAATATTTTAAAAATTACTTGTTGGGGGTGTTCCCCAGAGATAAAGTTAAGCTACTGACACAAGCAAAGACTCTCCATAACCTGTTGTTCCCCTTCTCCTTTCCACAAAGTTAGGTTGTAAAAAATAGGCAATAAATGAAAAGTGCAAAGCAAGAATCACCTTTGAAGTTCTTCTCTACACGTTACACGCTGTGCTGTCTCTTGTCACCCTGTTATGGGTGTATAAATAGGTAGAGGTCTGTCTGCGATGAGCCGATGAGTAAAGTTTTAGTTCAGTAGTCAGCGCAGTCATCTATGATCTGGGAGACTCCAGTTCAAGAACCGGTGTGGGGACCTCCTTCATAAGGTAGTTTATTCATGAACGCTTATTGTAACACTTTAATTTTCTAAAATTAAAAGCGTAATTAAAAAAAAACAGGACTTTTAAGCTTATTTCCAGTTTTATTCGAATACAAATAATTTTGCTGCCTCAACAAATACAGATACAAATACAAATACTAGTGTCTACTTGATTTGACTCATTTGGATGCTGAAGCTTCATATTAGCTTCAGATAAATTTTTAAATACTCCTTTAAAACTTTTTAATAATATATACATTTCTTTATCACTGTGTTATGGGTGTATAAATAGGCCTGGCTGCAATGAGGCGAGGATTAAAGCTTTATCTCAGTAATCATAATAATTTTCTAAAATTAAAAGTGTAATAAAAACAAAAAAAGGATTTTTTTTTTTAGCCTCTTTCCACTTTTATTCGAATACAAATACAGATACAAATAAGTTTGCTGCCTCAACAAATACAGATACAAATACAAATACTGGGATCTCTGCACATCAGTAACAACGAGCTGAAACTCACTATAAAAACCCTGAAACTGGGTCTGACCCAATGTTTTGTTGTTACACACTGTCATTTCATACATTGTTATTATAAAAATATATATTATAGCCGCTTTAAAATGTGACTGAAACCAATGAATAAAAATCAGGCGTCGCTGCCATATTTGAATATTTTATTCTACTGACACTTATTTTATATTTTGAGGCAACTGTTCATCCCAAAGCAAACTAATATTAAACTGAACCAATTAAGTCCTGCAGTGGGAGGCGGTCTGACAGCTGCATGTGTGTTTGATTGTGAGTGACTGTATTAATGTGTTTGACTTTAGCATTAAAGCCTCGGGGAGTTATATGAAGTCAAGACGATCAATAAGGAGGTTGTTTTTTTTTTGTTTTTTTGCCCGCAGCCGCACAACTACCCCTAGACTGTCAATACATCCAAACACAGATGCTCTCTAATTGTTCTCCAAGCAGTCGCCTTCATTCTCTCCCCCGCACAAACATATCTGCATGCAAACACACTGTAGTCGTCCTGTTTGTTGATGAAAGGGAATAATTTTAATTGCTTTTGTGTAATTTGGTTTTTCATTTAGGACCAAAACAAAAACAGGCAGCGTGATGATGTTTTCGGTGTAGTGTAGGTGTGCCTGCAGATTACCAACACACGTGAAAAAAAACATTTAAAAAGCAGCGTGTTGACGTGACTCATTTTAGTTTTGTCCCACTCGGTTCTTTTTTCTTCTTCTCTGAGGATCATAAAATGTTTTTAAAATCCTTTTTCTTTTTCTTTTGAAAGTTTCTACAATCAGTTTAGTTTGATCTAAAGACATTTTTGTTCCTGCATGTTTTTGTCTGTTGGCCTTGAATGATTCAATAATACTGTTCATTCAAAAAAGTTTTTCTGAATGAACATGCTGTTTCTGAATATCAATATATATATATATATATATATATATATATATATAAGTCCAACACATTACTTTCACAAAAATAAAAGTACTACAGTGTTTGTTTCTCTGTTGAATCAGGTTTGAATCTCTCACCTGCCATTATGTTTTCTCTCTCTGACTTGAAATACTTTTTATTAAAGAGGACATATTCTGCACATTTCGAGGTTTACATTTATATTCTGGGGCTCTACTGGAATATCTTCGCATGATTACCAGTTAAAAACTCCTTATTTATCTTCTACTGGTCCTTTATGCAGCCCCTCAGTTCAGCCTCTGTCTAAAACAGGCCGTTTTAGCTCCTGTCTCTTTAAGGCCCGCCTCCTGACGAGCCCACTCTGTTCTGATTGGTCAGCTTCAGGAAGCTTCCTCCGGCTCCGGAGGCTACGTAAACAAACTATAGTAGCAGGATTTCACTTCTTTTTCTCCTTCTTTACTCCAAATGTCAACTTCTCAAATTCATCCGCACATGTTGGAGCTGAATCACATCTGAAATATGAGAGTGGACAACACATGGAAACACCTTAGCAACCAACTTAACAACCATGTTAGCAACAACCTTACACACGTTCATGGGCATGCGCAACGAGCCGACGTCAGCTTATCAACGATGTAGAAAAAACTGTTGCAAACGAAGCGTTTAGTGCAGGTTGAAGCGCTGTTTTATGCTTTTGTTTGTCATACATGAAAATAAACGGAATATTTTTGGTTTTTTTTAATTTTGGTCGATTAAAATTACACATCTGAATATATTAACCTAGGTTTTGGGAGATTGCGATGGCATTTTTCACTTTTTTAGATGACAAGATGTATTGATTATGAGAAAAAACAAAACTAATCGTTAGTTGCAGCCACAATTGCCATGACAGCAAATGAATGCTGGTCCTTTAAAGGATAATTCTGACAATTTTCTATATTTTTCTTCTTGTCAACAAATGCCATGTTTAGATCCAAACACACATTGAACTGATCTACTAACAAGTGATGCACAAATAGTGTTTTTTTTGTTGTTGTTTTTTTTTTTTTACGAATATTTGTTTCATACAAATATTTCAAAAATGATTTGTTTTCAGGAAGAAAAATAAACCATATCAAACACCAGAGTGAGGGTCGGTTACATCGCTATCTCAGCGTCTCTCCTCTGCTCCGCTGTGACGTCTATCAGCAGGTCTCAGTGAGGGGAGTCACATCCACCTGCTACATGACGCACATTTCCTAATTTGGACATCACTTCCAGAGTTGGGAGTGTTCCCCAGAGATAAAGCTGAGCTACTGACACACGCTTCATGAACACTTATTGTAACACTTTAATTTTCTAAAATTAAAAGCGTAATAAAAACAAAAACAGGATTTTTAAGCCTCTTTACACTTTTATTTGAATACAAATACAAATACAAATAATTTTGCTGCCTCAACAAATACAGATACAAATACAAATACAAATACTGGGCTCCCTGCACATCCCTAGTGTGTATCCAAAGGAGCAGAGAGATTTGTTGACAATAAGACCAACCTTGCAGTTTAAAGGGAACTTGGAGAGTAAATATGCAATACACCAAACATGGTAGAGGGGTCAACACGACATATTTTTGCCCAGGTTTTTGATCCGGCCTTGGATCCAGTGGCTTCATTTGAAGTGTTCACAGATAAAAGCTACAGTGCAGCTATTGGGTTTTATTCCCTTCTAGTGTCTGCCTCCCCTCTGTCAACTATAATTATAGAGCAGTCATAGCATCAGTCCTGAGCTCTCAGACACACATTTAGAAAGCTTGACTGTATCCATAACTACCACCCAGACTGCCTGTGTCAGGAAATATTAATGTGAGAGAGAGAAAGAGAGTGAAATACTTCCTGTCAGGACTTCAAGTTGAGATAAAGGTGAAATATATTGTTCATGTGAGGAAGTGACGGAGAGATGTCCAGACAGATTATCAATCACAGAGACAGACAGAGAGACAGGCAGGTAGACCGGGCGGGCAGTGACAGGTAGACGAGTCCTCATTTTGCATAAATGCTGCAGGAACACAAGAGTAGTGTTCAAAAGTTAAAAGAGAAAACCCAATTAATGTTATCTGAACGTCCCCGTGGAGGAGAGTTGAAATTAAATTAAATTAAATCGCTGTCTGCTTGGCTTAGGGAGTGAGAGAGTCCCCAATTACAGCTTAGAGCTTTGTTACCTAACGAACATGTGTCGCATTGATACTGACTCACAGGTGTGTTTGTTCCTATAGGTGTGTGTGTGTGTGTGTGCGTGAGAATATTAGAAAACAGAAAGCTGAGCAGAAAAAAAGAAAAATCAGTCTGGTCGAGAAAAATGTGTTCTGCGTGGAAAAAATTGTCATTGTTCACACATAATCATAGAAAAGTAGTTTTCTTGTGTAACTGTGTCTTAACAGCGTCTCTTATTATGTATGTGTGTAGAAGTGTGTATTGTGCAGCCGCTGGTGGGTGGGTGGGTGTGGGGGGGGGGGGGTATGATGAGCCAATCAATTCCTATTGGCAGCAGTGATTGCCACGAGTCCAAATCGCCTCAAAGGCATTGATCAGTGCGGATGACCCACGGTACCCGCGGAGGTCACAGCAGCCGGAGACCATTTACTTTGGATATGATAATGGTCGTCACAGCAATCATAGTTTCTCAATAGTGGCAGGTTGGTTCAGAGGAAGAGAAGAGAACGTTTACCTCAGACGGTATCTGAATTCACTGAAAACATCACAGCCTGTAGATGTAATTATGGCCGCAGCTCAATTGTACTAAAACATGTTTTTTTGTTGTTTCTTTTTTTTTTTTTTAGCAAATAAGTCTTTGGTGCATGCAGGAGTGAACCTGCTGCTGGTTAATTGTAGGAAAATCGATTCACATAAGAATTTCAGCCGAGTTTCCCCGAGAATGATGACTTTTTAATATACAGTTTATTTAACATTTAAAATAATATGTGCTAAGCTTGTTGATTAAGGAAATTCACTATAACTCCTCCAGTTCCAGATGGTCCATAGTCTGTAACAGTGTTGGGCAAATTACTAGAAGATTGTAATTAATACTGATTACACATTACTGACTGTAAAAGTGACATTGCTTCTATCCCAGACACATCTGACCTATAAGTGGAGGGAACGTTCCCAGCTGGTTTGCAGTGATCATAGATTGTATAAAAATAATGGACGTCTCTTATTGGTTTGTAGTCTATGGAGCACCAAAAGTGTCATGAAAATAGTGATAAAGCATTTAATTACTTATACTAATTCAACAGGAATTAATCAATTAGTTTATAAATCAATTAATGAATCCATAAATAAATAGACCAAATTACAAAGTAATTCATTATTTGATATTTTAATGGGCATAAACAGAGGAATTATAAAAAGAGTCTTCCTCAGAAGTCCCCCCTTCTGCGAGCTGCTCCTGGTTTTCATAAGAAAAGTTCTGTTGTGTCAGTACAGGTTGTCACGTTACGCCTGTCATTTGTTAGTTTGTTTGTAGTGATACTCGGGTTTTATTCTAACAAATGTGTGCTAGCTATGTTGTTCATATGTAAATAACATATGTTTAATTGATGATTTGTGCCAATCACAAACTCGTAATCTGAAACAAAAGCGTGGAAACGTTAGCCAGCTAACGCTAGCTCTCCTGAATCTCAGTAACATACAGAACAAACACTAACGTGATGACAGATACCAGCATCATGACTCTCCTGAAGGCCGCGGAGAGTTTAACAAGTGCTCAGAGCAACAAGAACAAATCTACAAGCTGCTGCTGAGACAACACACTGAGTTAGCCTAGCTGTTAGCTTTGCCCCTGTGTGACTTCACGTTACTCAGATAACTTTGATATCTGGCTGAAGTCGCGCTATTATGAGACGCTTGCTAACAGTTTAATAAGTATGAACTCATTTTAAGATCGTACACTGAGGTATTGTAAGTATATTGTAAGTGTACCTGTACTGACACAACAGAGCTTTTCTTATGAAAGAGAAGCTCAGAGAAGGGGGGGGGGGGGGGGGGGGGGGGGGAGTGATTTGCTTTGTTACAGCAGCGCAGGGACCAAAGTGTCACAGAAAAGCTAAATGACTCAATAAATTGATTAGCTAATGGGAAAAGGAAAGGCAGCAAGGAAATTGAAATGCAAATGGGAATACCTGATTAAAAGCTGTATTCTTAATTCAGTTTGCAAATGCAGTTATTTATTTCTCTTTTTAAAACTGCGTTTGCAAATTGATTTTGAAATTCCATTATTTAATTTAGGAATTAATTAATGTATTTTTAATTCATGTACTTATTGACTTGGTGGTTTTTATAAATCCCCTTTTTAATTTGAACAATTTATTTATGGATAATTATTTCATTTGTAAATTCTTTTTTATAATTCCTCTTTTTATGCCCATTAAAATATCAAATAATGAATTACTTTGTAATTTAATCTATTTATTTATGGATTCATTAATTGATTTGGAAACTAATTTATTAATTCCTGTTTTTATTGTATCTTGTTATTGTATTCTTTATTACTATTTCTTTGACACCTGTGGTCCTCCATAGTAGACTCCCGTTTTGAAGCTTCGAGTTTGGCTTTTTCAATGTCGCCATCTTGTTTTTTTAGAGCCAGAAATGATGAGAAGTGACGATATTTGGACGAGGGAGGAGCTCCCCAGAGTCCAACTACAGCTGTGGTACTTGTCAATCACAAATTAGCCCCATCCTAAAAACATACGCAGCTTTATCGTCTATTTTACTCTAAATGGGGCCATAATTTACAAAATGAACATCATGCTGTATTGAAGAAGACTTGAAACTAGCGACTGAGACCATAAACTGATTAGGAAACTGTTTACTGAGGTAATAAATCAAGTGAGAAGTAGACTCATAGACTTCCATACAATCAGACTTCTTTTTGCAGCTAGTGGAGTCGCCCCCTGCTGGCCGTTAGAGAGAACGCAGGTTTAAGGTTCTTCCACATTTTCTTCACTTTTTTCAGACTCGGAGCTGCCAGCTCGGTAATGATGATGCATTTTGGTTCACTTGGATTTTTCTCTGTGTGAAAGAAACTAAACCAACTGTTCAGACCAGAACAAATGAACTAAAGGTTTGAAAACATCCACAGAAACCAGAGAAAAAAGAGACTTTCAGAACTTGCTTGAGAATCATCACCTTTTTAAGTTGTCTTCAGTGATAACTGTCTGTACATCCATGTTACACTGCAAACAGGAGCTGCTAACAGCTGATACACATGACTTTTAATGGAGACTATTTAACTAAATGTAAACAGATCTGATCTAAAAGCGAGTCTGAAAGAGAACAGCAGCTCCTACCTGTAGCTGACATCACAACAGACCATCTGCTGAGCTATTTCTCCTGATGCTTTTATTTGTTTCTGCCGTCGTATTGGTTGCTGTTAGCATGTTTCTATCTGTCAGATAAGCAAGAATATTTTGACACATAAGTTAAATTTCACACTGAGCTGATGACTTTAAATGACAGGAAGAGCAGCAACTTCACTGAAAAACAGTAACGGTCATTGCAGCTGTAATTATTAATGGGGTGAGGCTGAAAAAATGACCCACATATGCGTTAAAATCGCCCGACCACATCAAGTTGCAATGGAGCTGAAGAGCCTACGGCCATGCTAGCGGCTGTGAAGCTGTACCGACCCCGATGACATCACTATGACATCATCAAGGACTTGTTTTCCCTAAAAATCCCGGCTACAGCCTCCTTCCTCGGTGAGCGATTAAAAGTAATTTCCAGAGCAGAACATGAGGAAAGAAAAGCAGAAGAGAGAAGATGACGAATGGCGAAAGATAAAAAAAAATAAAAGGACAGTTATAAGAGTTCAGTCAGCAGGATTTCATCATCTCAGAACCACGAATGTTTGCACAAAACCTTGTAACCGTCCATCCATCAGATGTTGAGATAATTCACTGTCATTATTTCCCCCACTGTCAAAAACTACTGTACTTTAGAAACCTGCACAAAAAAACCGACATCATTTTAAAAAGTAGCATAAATTAAGGGTTTAAATTTGATTAAATTTGATCCGAGATTTAATTTTAGATTTAATTTAAAGAAGATTTGATTTAGGCAGCATGATGGGATATGAGTGGATATTACACCTGCAGAGAACTCCCCAGTAGATGTCTGTATCTTCAGCTATAATTACATCATTATTAAAGGAACGAAGCAGTGTGGAAGTGGGAAAGACACCAACTGTAAGAAAGAGACATTTGAAGACACGGGCATGACCTCTGTGACTGAAGTCGTTTTTTTTTGTGACACGTGAATGTGATGCAGGTCTATATGAATTAATGAACTCAATAAGACAAAAGCAATCTGCGGAGCTTCCTGCCTTCAGGTCACAGTCAGCTGAAACTGTTGTAATAAGGGGGGATGAAGAGTCTGTCAGCTCTGCAGAAGTGAAAAGCCTCCAGCCCATTAAAGAAAATGCAACTAATTCCACCTGGAAATGTGGTGTACTCAAATAAAGCTAACCTTTAATTAGGTCTTGTGCAACCAACACGAAGCCGCTGCTGCTTCTGCTGATTTTCTGAAAATTTGGTTAAAATATGTGGCAGGAAACGTGACTGTTGTCTATTACAGGAAGACTTTTAGAGGAAAGAGAGGGAGCATGTAATTACCCACCTCTCTCTGCTTTATATGCACATTTTTAATACCTTCAATTTATTTCATAGGTGTTCCAACAAACTCTCTTAACTCTAAATCTCTGGTTTCAGCCTGATAAATGTCACCTGTTCATGAGGAGCTTCATGAGGAGATTTAAAATACGTAACACTGCTGGCTTCATCTGTCTGTTAAAGGGTAGTTCTTTTTCCAACTTGGACCCTATTTTCCCATCATTTAGGTTCTAAGTGACTAAAGGGGGCAAAAATTTTTCAGCTAGCAGCCGCAAAACCAACTGCAATGTAATCCTGTGTAATCCTGGGGGCAGTTGTCAGAGTTCGTCCACTAAAAGTGCAGCCTGGTCGCCAGAATAAAATGTTGGCATTGAACGTTTCTGCAAACCTCATAAACGTTGAATACCTACGTTTCATCACGTGAAATACGTAGCATATAAACATTTCTAAAGTAACGTAGTTCACTTGTGATTCATATGAGTTGATCTTTCCTATATAGGAGGAGGAGGGGCAGGTGGATGGTTAGTAAGTTTGTTGGCAGCAAGTTGGAAATCAGCAGAGAACCTTGAAACCAAAACCAACGTCCGCTTCCTGTTTCAACCGACAAAAGTGGGTGTTTTTAGCGAGACGTCAGGACATTTGCAGCTGTTTTTCTGGCGAGAAAACCGGCTTTTTTTTTAGTGAGACATCAGCCGTTTTTATTTTATTTTTTATTTTTATTTTAACCCAAACCATGATCTTTCCCTAACCCTAACCAAGTGGTCTTCATGCCTAAACCTAACCAGACCTTAACCACAGCGTTGTCACACCATAAAACATCATTATTCAACGGGTAGAAATGTTGATATGATATGTAATTCACGTGTTGAAACGTACATATTCAACGTTTCTGTGGTTTGCAGAAACGTTCAATGCCAATGTTTTGTTCTGGCGACTGGGTTGAAAAATACTTGTTTTTGCCACTGACAGACTCAGATTGTTAGTGTCTGACAAAGACCGTAAACACAGGAACTAGCTGCCTGTAGCAGCATTATGGCTAACTGCATAGGGATCTGTTAGCATGTCGGTTTGTTTGTGTGTGAAACTGCTCAGCGTCTGTTTCTGCCAGAGAGAAATACTAACATAGACTTGAGATGATGATCTGATTCGGTTCCAACGTGTACGGGTGTAATTGAGAAGTTGATATTTGGATTAAAGAAGGAGAAAAAGATGCTTGAGTCTTGAATCTTGAGACAGGAGCTAAAACGGCCTGTTTCAGACAGACAAACTGGAAATCATGCAAAAATGTTCCAGTAGAGTCAAAGAATATAACTATACACCTGTAAATGTGCAGAATATGTGTCCTTTAAAAAGATGACATTTTCTGTTCTCTCTCAGGCTGCATCACTGATGGATTTTAAAGCTTATTTTGCTGTTGAAGTCTTCATTAATGACCATTGTGAAGAGGAGGGAACGCTCATCACCGCTTCGCACTGTGAATCCACTTACTGTCAGTTTAATCATGTAATATTATTAGAGAGCAAATTCTGCTGCCTGTTTTATAAAATGCCCAGTCATTGAATGGCAGAACATTAAGTTTAATTCAGATTAGCTCACATGTTGTATATGAAGTGTTTCGCTGGATATTCATTTGTTCAACAGTTGGAATGAATGAAATGGTTTGAGGGGATTTTAATGTCTTATGCTTCAGCTGCACCACAAGGGGGAAATAGTTTTTATAGACTGATAGGATATGAGGAGATCAATCTCCTCAACAACTTCAACTTTGCTCTTTTAGTGTTCCCTGGTGAATTAAACTGATTTTACGCAGTAGAGACGATGATTGGGATATTAAATTTATCACAGTGATGTTAGAGGGTGAAACAAGACACATTTTTCTCTCCCTGCATGTTTGACCTTGCGCTGCTGCTGCTGCTCCTGCTGTATGTTAATCTGACAGCGTTCAGTTCAGAGTTTTGCCATGTGGAAAGTGACAGAAATTAATATTCACACAAGACTGAAATGTGAAATGTAAAGGAGTTTTATTTAAACTCCTAATTCCTTCACATTCTTGTTGGCATTACGTTTATCTATGTAAAGAGTCCTTGTGAAGGGTCCGGGTATCATCGGATAATTCGTAATTCATTTGTAATTCAAAACTCAAAAAACAGTAAATCTGTTATTTGTTTCAAAACAAAAAACAATAAAAACGTTTTTGGTGTCAGAATCAAATAATGAAAAACCAATCAAACCCGGCCCGTTGTTGGTTTTTGCTGATTCGTTTTATCGTTATTCCTTCTTGGATTGAATATCGAACAGGTCTGTGGACATCAAGCCAAGGAGGTAAGTCATGGAAGTCACGTGATCTATTCCTTTTTTGTTTCCCAACGAAAATCCAGAAAACCAAATTAAAAAGACCGTGCAATTTTGGTTTAGAAAATTTTTGTCAGTTTTGTACGATAGCGGAAGCGGCTACATTAGCCTACCCATGATCCTCGGCGACCGTTGCTATGGTGAAGACGCCAGCGACAGCCTTAACAAATGAATTACAAATGAATTACAAATAGAAGTGCAGGGTTTTGCCTTTCACGCTCTGGAAAGACGCCCCGCTACCTCGGACCCAAGCTAACGCTAGCTTACTGGGAACACTGAGCGCTGCACACTTGGGCTAACATTAGCTACTTTAGCTAAATTGTGCTAACAGGGCAGGTATCATAATCAAGTAACATTAAACATAGTGAAATATTGCAACAATAGTCCGACTCAGAGTGAGTCCCGGAGGCGAGGAGAGCAGCAGGTGAGCCAACTGTCAATCAACTCTCACACAGCAGACATCAAAGCTGCTATAAGTCTCCAAATCTTAGTAATGGAGCAATAATTTTCAAAATGACCACCAGCACATTTATTAGAGGGCCCAAATTCAGAGATTGAGACCAGAATGACTCGTTAAAAACAATAATTGACTCAGTATTTCTAGAGAGAAGTTGAGGCTTTTTGAATGGGAGTCAGTTGGAGCAGCTAGCAGCCGTCTGTGGCACTTTAAGGTGCTTCAGCCTCAATATGTGTTGGTTGTGACTTTTACGTAAAAGTGAGACGGTTGCTTGTTCACACATGAGACTGAAATGCTAACTTACTGATACATAAATTATCAATAGACTGAGGTTGGTTGAAGTCAAGCGTCTCTTTAATTCAAACAGATCACATGTTACAGACACGGAGAGTCCGCAGAGTCTCCGTGGAGAATTCTGAAGAAGGAAAGAAATTCACTGGTATATATCGATGGCCTTGGGAGGCACCTTTAGTTGTTGACAGATTCCCACCAGACCTAGACAAAGTTTTACAGAACTCTCCCTTCCATATGATATCCATATGACTTTGTCCTGCTGTTACCCGTGAGACCCTGCCGTCTAACATAAAACCATACATGGCACACAATGCAAGGTACAGATTTTTTTATCACTTACCCTCAGATTAACATAAAGGGGTTATATTTAAACTCATTCAGGTCAATTCCACTGTGAACAAATTCTTCAAACCACTTGTGAATTTTGTTTGTACCTCAGAGAAACTTGTTGAATGCCACATATTTAACCCTTTAACATCCACTGGGTCGCTGCTGAAGCCAGTTGTAAGTGTTAGCATCACACAGTAATGAGTAATGGCACAATTTGGCCAATTTGAGATGATTGGAGAGGTTCAGGGACAACAGTGACACCGCAAACTAAAAAGCTCCCATAAGATTAGGCCTAGAGGTCTGGAATTTTATACAGGTTGACAAGATGTAGAAGGTTTATGGTGTTCTGCATAGTTCTGGCATAAAGCATGTCCTAATTATTGTTATTCAAATATGACTCATTATAGACGAAGACCAAAAACACCTTTTTGAGCCTTATTTGAACTGATGTAGTTTTGTTTGTGTTTTAGCCACATGCTAAACAAGCACATTTCCAGAAACTAGAAGATGTCACTTGTCAAATGAAGCCTAATACATGCATCATGGCCTTACAGTTCTTCTGTTATAAGCTTTTCCATTTGGGTATGCCAAATAGGCGAAAACTCTATGAAAAGGGTGGATGTTAAGGGTTGAAATCACACGTACATGTCTCTTAAAGAACAAATCTTGTACTTGTGCTTCTTGTGAGACCCATTGACTTACCTTGTGTTGAAAATGTGTGAAAATGAGTTACACATATTGTTCACACACATAATGATGATTTGGACTTGATTTGGAGTGCTGTTTACCAGAACGTTAACCTCTGGTCTAACTTTGCCCCCCCAGCGAGCGCTGATTCCACCTCTTTCGACTGTGGCCGTGATTCATTTCATTACACAGCAGCGTAATTGTCCCCGTCTAATGTTGTCCAATCACTCTATCACCGATGTATCCTCTGACTTCACCTCATTAATCAGTGTTAATTATAATTGCCTTTTCCAGTGGTTGCTGTAATTGAATTAGTTCCAAGAGACCAAGGTAAAAGAGGTAAGCGTTGCTGGAACTTCAGGTTTGAGAAAGAGAGAACGGCAATCAGGGACGGAGATGAAGTTTGAACAAGGGATGGTAGTGAAAGGGTGGACGTGCTGAGGGCATGTAACAGGGAGGATGATGAGAGAGGGAAAATCATGACAGACTAATCCTGGAGCCGTCGCAGAGTTTGCTGTTCATTGTGTTGTAAAAATGATTTCCCAGCAGACTGCATCTGCCTCGGTCTGACACTCTTCTCTACTTCATTTTCAGACGTCTTCTTAGCAAACAAAAATGTCCCTCTTCTTTGTGAATTTCATCCTCATATTTTGCCTCTTTCTCTCTTTTGCCTGTGTGAATCTAAACCACAACCTCAATTCAGATATTGTAATAATATTCTCTACTTTTTCAGTCTGTAGAAAATGAGTCGCAAAGCGGCGGCTTCGTACTGTAGGAGCTATTATCTCAAACGCCTCTTGTGTCTTGTGATGTAAGGATGATTGCTTTACAGCCAAACCACCACGGCTGCAAAAAAAAAAAAAGACTTTTCCAGTGTTTGTGCTTGAAATCTGGCAACAGCTGACGCTCAGCTGCAGGCTATAATTTCAAGCAGATATGGGCAGCATGTGCAGAAAAACTTGTGTAAACTGAATTATAATGACAGTCGTGCCAGTTGGTTGCTTTAAATGCAGCTGTTTATTAAAGGACTGGTGTGAGGGATTTAGTGGTGACTGAATACACCTCCACTCACCCTCCCAGTGTGCATGAAATGTGAAAGTCCCTCTCTAGAGCCAGTGTTTGGTTTGTCCATTCTGGGCTACTGTAGAAACATGGCGGTGCAACATGGACCCGCTCTATATATGTAGATATAAAGGACTCATTCTAAGGTAACGAAAATACAATGATTCTTATTTCCAGGTGATTCTACATGAACCTGAATCCTACACATTGGTGCTTTAAGCCATGACGCATGTGTTGCAATGTGTGAATCTGAATGAGATATTCAGGAAAGATCTGGAAGCTGTGGTTGATCAGTGGGAGGACGTAAAGCTTCACACTCAGAGAACATGCTTAGAGACTGAATATGGTGGACGTGTTCCCTTTAGCTGCTCCGAGAAATTGTGACAAATTCTGATTTACTGGCAGTTTCATGACATTTATTGAGTGGATATTGTGATAGCCCTCTTGACTTCCCCTTTCAGGAGTGAAGCAGGAAGTGCATCATTGATTATCACCTGTGCCTGCTGCTCCTCAGCTATATAAGCTTAACATAACATATTTAAACGATTAACTACATTCTTTTGCACTTTGGGACCAATAATGTCAGCTTCTGCAACGGAAAACAGACACAGACACATGCAACAAAGACCTGCTGACGCATTTGGGACAACTGCAAACCCTGCTGGACTGCATGAGTTTACAATTAACTTAATCGTTAACCAATTAATCATTGACTAAATCCATCTTGTACACATCACCTGCTTATCTGCATCTGTCTATAATTCCATTTGAAACACATTTAAACCTCTTCTCCGTCATACAGGACCTCCTCCGGGGGGTTAATCAGTCACTCCTTCCCTTCATATAATGAACCGTCTTCATTTACAGTCGACTCGGGGGACTCTGAGTTTATATGGTTGTGTGACAAATCACTTTCCCATGATGAGATTCATGTTTTGTGACAGGAAGGAAATGTTTGTGTAACAGGAAGTCACTTAATTGCTATAATCCTCCCTCCAGGCTGAAGAGTGTAATTATAAATGCAGTCTCTTCATGGTTAGATGCACGTCACCTGAGTTTCATTAAAACGAGGACGGCGTGTTTCCACGTCGACTCTCATACTGCAGACGAACACGTGGATGGAGACGCCGTCACTTCACACGGACAGACTTATCTGGAGGATTGTGAGAAAGTGTTTTTTGGTCTTTTTACATCTAAATGAGTTTTATTTTTGCTGTTTCTGACGCACAGCACTGTACGTCAGCACTCAGTTCAACTCCTTTGATCTTTGTTGCCAAATTTGACATAATGAGTTGTGCCCTTTGTTGCAATCTGCTGGTTGCCTGAACACGTTTTAAATTGAACATATCATTCAGTTTATTAGGAGGAGGAAGAGCCTGCTGGTTCAGGAGCTCAAGTCTTCATACTAATAAACAGCAGTGGAATGTAACTAAGTACATTTACTCAAGTACTGAAGTACAGTTTTGAGGTATTTGTACTTTACTTGAGTATTTCCATGTGATGCTACTTTCTACATTTCAGAGGGAAATATTGTACTTTCTACTCCACTACATTTATTTGACAGCTTTAGTTACTTTTCAGATGAAGATTTGACACAATGGATAATATAACAAGCTTTTAAAATACAACACATTGTTAAAGATGAAACCAGTGGTTTACAACCTTTTTGGCTTTTGACGTCTTACAAAAAGCAGTGTGTAGTCGGGGTCACATTTCACATGTCTATGAGTTGTTAACAGCTCCACCAAATAGTGATTTTTCCCTCTAAACTTCTCACATGCTTTCATTTCAATAAATGTTCAAATGATCCAATATTTCAGCAAAAATCAAAGATCAGAGAAAAAGTCCAAAAACTGAACTTTGTTTTTTCTTCTTTCCTCTCCCATTAATCATCTCACCACCCCTCAGATTTATCTGCTGACCCTTTGCAGGGGCCCGACCCCTAGGTTGGGAACCAGTGGACTAAACTAGCTAACTGTATATAAAGTAGTGTAAACTAGCTCCACCTCCAGCAGCTACAACAGTAACATGCTGCTCTAACACTGATGCTTCACTATTAATAATCTAATGATGTCATATATAATAATATATCAGTCAGAGGGACCAAACCACTACTTTTACTGCAATACTTTAACTACATCAAGCTCATAATACTTATGTACTTTTACTGCAATACTTTAACTACATCAAGCTCATAATACTTATGTACTTTTACTGCAATACTTTAACTACATCAAGCTCATAATACTTATGTACTTTTACTGCAATACTTGAACTACATCAAGCTCATAATACTTATGTACTTTTACTGCAATACTTTAACTACATCAAGCTCATAATACTTATGTACTTTTACTGCAATACTTGAACTACATCAAGCTCATAATACTTATGTACTTTTAGTGTTATTTTTACTTAAATAAAGGATCTGAATATTTCTTCACTGCTGCTGATAAATGCTTCCACATTTAAATATGGTGGAGTTTGTTTAACCTTCCAGTTTACAGCTTGATTTTGTCATAAATGTGTTTTCTTTTATCTGCTGTACAGTTTCATGAACACATGAAATGAATAATTTTATATTTTGGAGGTTTATTCAGGTCTTCTACATCCATAGAAAATGAAAGTGTATTCTCTTATATGTAGAGATACGTTGGAACACAAACATCTGCAACATCTCCTCTTTCTGATCAGAGATTAATAGACAATCATTCTTTTATGATTGAATGAATGTGGCCGCAAAACCTTCTTATGTTCAGTTCCTGGCACCATGTTGTATTTGTTGAATGGGCAGCTAATCAGAGTTGAGTTTTCTGAGAGTGATTGTTGAGCCCTCATAGACCTGCTGACATCACACAGAGCATTTTCGTAGATAAATCAGCTAATTAATTTAAAAGCTAAAAATATCTAGAAAATCAGCAGGGCTGCTCTTTGTGTGAAACTCCCTATTTGATCTCGTTTTCATTGTTCGAAGTTGGATTTGAAGCTTGGACTCCGTGTGTCGTGCTGATGGACAATGGGTCGATTATTCCTGGATGAAAGTCATGACTTTACCTGAACACAAAAGACTTGTAGTCCTTTGTGTTCAGGTACAGTTTCACTTCTCATCAGGGGTGTAAAACAAGCCTGCGTCTGGAGAGAAACACCTGGAAACACAACCGAGTGACAGCAGCAGCAAACACATCCAGATGTAAACTCACCGGACGCAAAAAAAAGGAAACAAGATGGAATTTAGTTTGTTGATTACGTTCAACTCATGCAGCAGTAAATACAAAAGTTGTTGTTGTTTCCTCGTGTGTGAATACCGTGTTCTAAACGCCGCCGTCATCTTTTAATTCCTCATGAGTCTAATTTACATGATCTACCTGCTTCCTCAGACGAGGCGGAAACACAAACAGGATGCACGACAGGGACTTTAAGTTTCCACATTTAGTTCCTGAGATTAGTTCCTCTGGTTCCAAAGTACCCAGAGCTTCAGGTCATCAGGAACTCAGTGACCCGTAACTGAACTCTTGTTGTCTCAGGTTCTGCTTTTGTTGCCACGGAGGACGTGGTACTAAATCAACACACACCTACCGAATCTGAC